>NW_027641107.1:12500-17349 GCF_949987615.1 Pollachius pollachius
GGATCTCTCTCCCTCCCTCTCCCCCTTGTGCGGCACTGAGACCAGATTCTTGCTGGATTCAGCATTCACGGGCATTTACGGGAACAGAGTGTCACTCCAGCGCGCGCACACACACACACGCACACACACACCCATTACTTGTGTATGAGTACCGACACGTGCACGCCCGCGAGGAAGCGCTGGTGCACTCACACGTTGTTTCAAGGGCTCTGCTCTCAGACTCATCCCCCTCTTTAACTCTCTCTCCCGTTCCCTCTCTCTCTCTCTCTCCCTTTATCTCTCTCTCCCTGGCTGTCTCCCTCCCTCTCGATCTGTCCTTCTTTCTATCTCATTCCCCTCTCTCTCTCTCTCTCCCCTTCTCTCTCTGGCTTTCTCGTCCACTCTGTTTATCCATCTATCTCCATTTATTAGTCCATCTTTCTCTCTTCCCACACTTGTCTCTGGCAGTCTCGCTTTATCTATCTGTATCTCCATCTCTCTCTCTCGCTCTCTCTCTCTCACTCTCTCTCTCTCTGGTGTCTCCTGGTACCACAGACTATCTGGCCTTCGTCCAGAAGGTGATTAAACAGAATGATCAGCTCCATCAGCTCTCCCTTTCCGCTCTTGTTTTATTCCCTCCCTTTCACCCCCACCTTCACTCCCTCCGTCTCATTCTCACTTTATCTCTCTCTCCCTAGCTCTTTCCCTCCTTCACTCCCTGTGTCTCTCTTTCTATCGTTCTCCCTCCTTTTCTCCATGTGTGTCTCTCGCTCTCTCTCTCTCTGCCTCTCTCTCTCTCTCTTTCCCCTGTTCGCTCTGTTTAATAGTCTGAGAATTCTATAGATTTAGGAGAAAGCATAGAACGTCAAAAAGAGCATGTAAGGGAATATCGAATGCCGCTCTGTCTCGCCTCAAACCTCTGCCGTCATCAATCCTGCTCTGCCATACCTTTCGGCTTTGCCCTTTCACTCCATCTCACCTCTCATATACTCTCCTTCCTATCCTTACATTTTCCCCCCTCATATGCTCTCTCTCTCTCTCGCTCCCTCTCTCTCTCTCTCTCTCTCTCTCTCTCGCTCTGACTCTGTCCCTTTGACACTCTCTGCTCTCGTCTTTCTGGAGCTGGGGCCAGGTCCCTGTGGTCCATAATCAGCAGCAGGCCCCAGCAGCCTGACCCAGCCCGGGCCAGCGCCCAGCTCCTCTCAGCCTAGGAACTGGGTCCTCCACGAGGCAGGAAAGGCACATTAACTGGGTCAGCTTAATGTGCAAACTAATGTTTGCAGAACATAGGGAAAAAATTACCCCGATTATTCTGACAGCGGCTGAAGAGAATGTCTGTTATGCACCATTAGAGCAAAACTTTGGGGAAAACTCTTGTTTTTTCTTCCCTTCTTTGTTTCATTGTTTCTTTCTCTTATTTCTTTCTTTCCTTGGTTCAGATTTTTCTCCCCCCCTTTTTTCCTGAGAAGATGTTGAGGTCCAGCTTCTCTGGATATGAGCTAAGCATAATTAGATAGCACAGAGGAAACTGTTTGTGTATGTATGTGTTCATGTGTGTATTTTCCAGCGTGTGCGTGTGTGTGTGTGTGTGTGTGTGTGTGTGTGTGTGAGGCTAGGATAGCAGGGAGGGTATTGGGGTGGAGGGCTGAACAGGAAGGTAACAGTGATTTAACTGCATAGGGCACGGTGACTTTTTCCTCCTGCTCACCTCTCGTTGCTGGAGCCAGAAAAACAAGAATCAAACCCACGCTTCTCCTATCAGTCATTATGCTCTGGAGCCAAAACTCCCATGTTCCATGCACTGATTACTCACAATGCATGTAGTCGTGCATGTAGGAAAGGGCCCTCTGATGTAATAATATGGCTAAGAGAGATTTGAGAGCCCCGCCCCCCACTCTCCGCCCACCTTCTCCCCCCAAGGGCATTGCCACGTCCAATAATACCGCTGTAGCTGCCGCTATTGCTGCTGTGTTTTCCCTGGCGTGACAGTTCTTCTAGGGATAGTGTTTTTCCCAGAATGTCTTGTCTTGTCAGGCCAGCCCCAAGGGGGAGGTCAGCCCAGGAGTCAGCCCTAAGAGGTGATAATCCAATTGCTCTGGTCCCTACCACATTGTTTTCCTCTCCCTGACCCCTGTGTTTGCATAGTGAAAAAAAAAGCCCCCTGTGTGTGCGCACGTGTTTGTGTTCTGTTTGTTCTGCGTTGTGTGTGTGTGTGTTTGTGTGTGTGTGTGTGTGTGTGTTTGTGTATGTGTGTGTGGGCGTGTGTGCTTGAGAGTACTTTTTGCATATGTTGCATTTCGGTTCCTCTTGTGGATGTGTAGTCCTCGCAGGAAAACAAGATGAGTTAAACAAATCCCAAAAGACTGCTCCGGGCGGACGAGGCAGAGAGGCAGAAAGTCAGATGTGAGACGCAATGGGTATTTCTTCTCTTTCTGCTGTGAAATCCAGTCCCCATTCTAGATCACAGAGAGGTTAGGGAGGCCAACTCTGTCAAAGGCACACCTGCGGGAAACTCCACAACCCCCCTGACCTGCCAGCTTAGCCCGGCCCGTTTAAGGTGTGCTCATTGGGGGTTTAACCGGACTCCAAAGGTCCCTTCCCTCTCTCTCCCCTTTTGTGTTTGACCAATGGGCCTTACTCCCTTTTTTTTTTTTTCTCCTTTTTTTTCTGTCTCCCTCAGCCCTTTAATCCCTAACCACCACCTCCCTCCTCCCTCTCCAACCCCCTTCTCCTAATGTCCAAACCCCACATCACAACAATGGTGCCTTTCCCTGATAAAAAAGACAGCACACACTCACATACACATACACACACACACTCACGCCACACACACACACACACACACGCACACACAGCTCAACACACATGCACGCACACACAGACACGACACGCACACACACACACACACACACACACAAACACACACACACACACACACAGACACACCACACACACACACACACACACACACACACACACACACACACACACACACACACACACACATATATAACACACACGCAGTGAAGTAGAGTAGCTTAGCTGCGGGCCAGCACATAGCTTGTCCCCGTGCTGTGTGGTTTTCTCTCTTGTGTAAGCACAGGGTTTTAACACGCTAAAGCGTATTTGGAGACGAGCGAGGGAAGCTATACCCTACAGGTAGTGGGTTTAACTGTGGCCGCCGCCGCCGCACGTCCAACAGTGTGGGAGGGGATGATGAAGGGGAAAATGTGTTACAATCCGAGAAGCCCTTTGCGCTCTCCGCTGCTGATTTTCATGCACACATCTTTTCACGTTTATGCAAAGCTTTCCAGGGCATTATACAAGATAAGCCCATTTTCTAGTGCGATTTCCCCTCTAGTAACATGCTTTAATGACTCTCAAAGCTAAGGGCTCTTGTTCTTTTTCTCCTCTGTTCTGGTTGGCTGTAATGGTGTTTCCCGTCTCTCTGTTTCTTGCATCGCCGGAGTGCGTTTTTGCACACCTGATTACTTTTTGTTCAATCATTTTATGGGTGTTGGCGGGGCCAAGGGGAGGGGAGCAATTTGACGGGCTGGAGGGGGGAGTAGGATGAGGGGTTTGCGCAGGGAGCTCTGATGTTTATTGGAAGTACGCGTTTAATAATTTTCGAGTAGCCCACCCCAAAGGATGTATTAGCCCATGTTAGTCAGCAAGCGTAAATTTATTTTTATATATATTTTTATTTTCATGCCCCGAGCAGAGAACAGAGAGGGAGAGAGACTCTTAAGGAACAACAGGGCTAAATGCACAACAAACTAATCAAAGATGCCAAAGGAGACGGTTCGTCCTGGCTGGCCGCAGGGCTAGGAAAAAAAAGAAACCCGTCATTATGCATTAACCGTAATGCATTTAGAGGGTTATCAATTTCCAGAAAGGAGATGTTTGGAGGGGGTGGGGGGGGAGGCAGAGCACCATATCAAACAAATGAAGAGCAAAAGGAGAGGCAGACAGAGGGCTGGAGAGATGAAAAGGAAAAAGGAGATATTCAAGAATAGCTTAGTGTTTGGATTTAAAAATAAAAAAGGTTGTGAGGAAGATCAATTATACAGTTTTCCATGTTCCCAGGCAGTACATGCATGTTAAACGCTGCAATCCGTTACGCTCAGCCCCCTGGAAAACAGAAGCGTATTCTCACTTGAATACAAGGTTGTTTGGCACAGGAATCCTCATATTTAGCATTAGTTGTGCGTGTTTGTGACTGAGACTATAGTTTAAATATTGTCTATCTGTTCACGCAAGGCTGCACTTAGATTTTCTAGTGGCCTGCCTACTGGAGGGGTCTTGCTGGTCTCTGTGAACCCCAGCAACAGTTTAAAGACAGTTACTGACTGTGTTGGTCTGTTCCCCTGCCATGGCAACACACATAGAGAGAGGGGAAAAAGTATTTTAAAAGCATCTTTCCCTCTACCAAGGGAAGAATGACTAAAGCCTCCCAAGAACAATTGGAGGAAACCAGGGAAGAAGGGGAGTGTTTAAAAGAACGAAAGCAACAAGAAAACACGGCGCTATCTTGCGATAAGCACGTACTTTCTTTCGTTATCCAAACACAAAAAAAAGCAACACACTCCACCTTGGGAAAAAAAAAACACACACTCCCACTATAGTTTGCATTCAAAATAACAACAATGAGGCAGGGGGTTGCAGTTGGGGAAAAGACCCCCAAAAAACACCAACAACAAAAACATTTAACATTTTCCTAAGTAAGGGGAAAAGCTGCATTGTTTTGAACAAATGCTCGCTCCCTGGGATGCAGTCCTTGAACAACTGCGTGTCTGCAGGAGACATCTGTGAAGCCCGACCCCATGACCCGGAAAGAATGCTCTTAAAGTGTTGGGGGGTGGGGTGGGTG
>NW_027641106.1:0-7500 GCF_949987615.1 Pollachius pollachius
GTGTAATCCTTGTTTGGGACAACAAAGAGCTCCCTGATCTGGTGAGGTGGAGGTAGGGTCGGTGGGGGAGGAGGGGGAGGAGGGGAGGAGGGGGTTTGTTTTATTGACATACTTGGTCTCACTAAGTAGGTGTGTATGTTGTCTCTTCTTCAGGACGGCGAAACAAGCGCTCCTTGCAGGGCGGTGTTTACACACTCGGAGGCTCAAGTACTCGTGTATGTTTTCAACACGGCTCCTTTCTTCAGCGCCCACAGAACAAGCTGCTCCTCCCCCCATTCTGGTGGTCCTCTCCCCCTGAGAGACCCCCCACTCTGCCCCTCGCCCTCAGGCAGGAGGTGCAGGTTGAGGCCGTCGGGAGGACTGACGTCCTCTCACCCCCCGCAAGCACCCGGGCAGAAAGCACGCAGGCACGCACACACACACAGGCACACCCACACACGCACACACAGGCACGCACGCACGCAAGCTCGCACACACACACGCACGCACGCAGGCAGGCACACACACACACAAAGGCCCACACGCACGCACAGATCCAGACACACACTCATACACAAACTTAGACATGCAAACACACACGCGCACGCATACTCACACACACACAAACACACACACACAGCCTGGAGGTATAAAAGGTGCTGCTGCTTTTAAGGGTAAGACAGTCCGGTATCAGCTTACCCCTCCCTACCTTTCTCTCTCTCGCTCTCTCTCTCATCTCTTTCCCGTGTCATTTTCAGTTCACCTCCATCATCATTAAGAGCTAAAGTTACTCTTTCCTACAATTCCTTTCCTTCTCTTCCTCTCCTCCTCTCCTCTGCCCTCCCTCTCTCTCTCTCCTCTTCGTCTGTGATCCCTGACCAGCCTTCAAGCAAACATTTACCATCTTCTAAAGAATGTGTGAGTGTGTGTGTGTGTGTGTGTGTGTGTGTGTGTTTGAGAGTGTGGTTGTTGTGTGCGTGTGTTTGAGTGTGGTTGTTTGTGTGTGTGTGTGTGTATGTGTGTGTGTGTGTCAGTTTGAGAGTTTGCTTGTTGATCTTACCTGTGTGGAGGGGTTACCAGGGTCTGAGTTTAAACTAATAAGACATCAGACCTGGTGTAGCGCTACAAGCCGCATTATGCATTTACCTTTGTCCTTATACAGTATTTCATATCATATGTACGGGAACAGCTTTCCATTTAATTAGAATTCCAACACCACATTGAACTAGCACCCCGATGCTACACTGAACCAGCATTCCAGCGCTACATAGAACTAGCAATCCAACCCTGCTTGTCATAACATTTGCCTAAAGTAGAGGTATCTGAGTGAGTTAGTGAGTAGGTAAGTGAGTTTGCGACTACAGTAGAGTTTATCTGAGTGAGGACATGAGTTATTTAGTGACTTAAGGTCTTCAGTAGGGGTCAGCTTAGTGAGTGAGTGCATTAATAAGTGTTTTAGGGTCTGCAGTAGAAGTTAGCTGAGTGAGTTAGTTAGTGGGTTAATAAGTGACTTAGTGTCGGCAGTAAAGTTTAGCTTAGTGATTAAGTTAGTAATAAAGTGAATAAGTGCCTGCAGTAGAAGTTAGGCTAGTGAGTTAGTGACTTATTAAGTGACTTAGTGACTACAGTAGAGGTAAGCTTAGTGAGTAAGTGAGTTATCAAGTGACTTAGTGTCTGCAGTAGAGGTTAGCTGAATGAGTTAGTTAGTGAGTTATTAAGTGACTTAGTGTCTGCAGTAGGCCTAAGGGTTTGTTTATTGAGTAAGTGAGTTATAAGGTGACTTGATGTCTGCAGAAGAGGTTAGCTTAGTGGGTGAGTGAGTTATAAGGTGACTTGATGTCTGCAGAAGAGGTTAGCTTAGTGGGTGAGTGAGTTATAAGGTGACGAAGTGTCTGCAGTAGGGGTTAGCTGAGTGAGTAGGTGACTTATGAAGTGTCTTAGTGAATGCAGTAGAAGTTAGCTGAGTGAATTAGTTAGTGAGTTATTAAGTGACTTCTTGTCTGCAGTAGCGGTTAACTTAGTGGGTCAGTGAGTTATAAGATGACTAGTGTCTGCAGTAGGGTTTAGCTTAGTGAGTAAATTAGTTAATAAGTGACTTAGTGTCTGCAGTAGGGTTTAGCTTAGTGAGTAAGTGACTTAATAAGTGACTTAGTGTCTGCAGTAAGGGTTAGCTTAGTGGGTAAGTGAGTTATAAGATGACTTAGTGTCTGCAGTAAGGGTTAGCTTAGTGGGTAAGTGAGTTATAAGATGACTTAGTGTCTGCAGTTTGGTTTAGCTTAGTGAGTAAGTGCGTTAAAAAGTGACTTAGTGTCTGCAGTTTGGTTTAGCTTAGTGGGTAAGTGACTTAATAAGTGACTTAGTGTCTGCAGTAAGGGTTAGCTTAGTGGGTGAGTGAGTTATAAGATGACTTAGTGTCTGCAGTTTGGTTTAGCTTAGTGAGTAAGTGCGTTACAAAGTGACTTAGTGTATGCAGTTTGGTTTAGCTTAGTGAGTAAGTGCGTTACAAAGTGACTTAGTGTCTGTAGTAGGGGTTGGCTGAGTGTGGAGGTCAGGGTGGTGTCACTGCGGTGTCCCCAGGTGCTGGGGATTAGTGACGCTAAAGTCTCTGTACCTTGAAGAGCAGCCGGCTCCGCTCAGACCCACAAGAGCTAGCCAGCAACAGATTAGCAGCCACGTAGCGCAGCTAGCCAACAACAACAGATTAGCAGCTCACGCACGCTAGACAGAGAGAGAGAGAGAGAGAGAGAGAGAGAGAGAGAGAGAGAGAGAGAGAGAGAGAGAGAGAGAGAGAGAGAGAGAGAGAGAGAGAGGGGGGGGCAGACGGAGACAGAGAGAGAGAGAGAGTCTGTTGAATTGTTTTGTCATCGTTATGGATATTGTTGTTACTAGACGGGACTGATGCATTGTGGGTGGATGAGTCAGGTGTTTAATCACTGAGAGATGCTTTAATGTTTCCAGTAAAACACAGCTAATCTTTATCGTCCAAACAGATGAAACGCAGACAGACCAAATATCAGCAAACACAGACACCAGGATTATGTTATACACAAACACAAACCCACACACTCACACACACTCTACACACACACACATACACACACACACACACTCTGTCAAAAACAGTGTCACACACACACACACACACACACACACAGTGTCACGCACACACAGTGTCACACATACACAGTGCCACACACACACACAGTGTCTCACGGCCACAGAGAAATGATCAGATATACACACACAATCAACACAACACTTATATACACACCTCCATGCAATCACACATTGGCACAACCAGAGTCCAATAGGCTGGTCCAATTAATCTGATGGACAGAGAGAGAGAGAGAGCGAGAGAGGGAGCGAGAGAGAGTGCGAGAGAGCGAGATGTGAGTGAGAGAGAGGTCACTATTCAGAGGTCTCGTAGCCCTCTCACTCTCTCGCCCCCCCCCCCCCCACACACACACCATCACAACAGTGAAAGGAAGAGAAAGAGAACGAGAGTAAGAGTGCAAATCAACTCTTTCTTCCTGCTGTCTCTCCCTGTCAGCAGGCTCTCGCGTGGATAATGAGAGATCAGACCCACAATGCAACACGTCTGCCCTGGCCTGGCTAACGGGAGCTAATTGGCTGCTTTACATAGACGCCGCCAGGAGGAGGCGGGGTTTGTTTTAACACATATGGATGGCAGCCGCCTGCGCCATGTGGCGTCCAGTCACAGCAGGGCTCCGGGTCACACCGGCAGCGCCTGGTGGGGGGACGCAGTGGTCTGGGGCGGCACTGCACCCTGGTACCCCCATCAGTCCTCCTGACCTCTGAGGTCACTTCCTGTTCCTCTGAGGTCACTTCCTGCTCCTCTTCCCCTTCTGGCCTCCAGCATCTTGAAGCCTCTTTCTGAACCACCAACGCTCAGACCAATCGGAGCCCAGGGACGGTATGATAGGACCAATCAGAGCCAAGGGACGGTATGATAGGACCAATCAGAGCCTAGGGGCGGTATGATAGTACCAATCAGCACTAAGGGGAAGGTATGAGAGGACCAATCAGCACTCAGGGGCCGTATGATAGGACCAATCAGCTCTCAGGGACGGTATGATAGGACCAATCATCACTCAGGGACGGTATGATAGGACCAATCAGCACTCAGGGACGGTATGATAGGACCAATCAGCACTCAGGGACGGTATGATTGGACCAATCAGCTCTCAGGGGAGGGAGTTTCTTATTCATAACAAACAAGGGATCTCTGCAGTCTGCCGAAGTAAAACAAATTGTGTAGAAATAAAAAAATGTTTTGATCAGATATAGACTGATAACAGTGATCAGATACGCTGATAACAGTCTGAAAATATATTGATCAGATATAGATTGATAACAGTGTTAAAGGTCTATTGATCAGATAATAGACTGATAACAATGTTAAAGGTGTAGTGATCAGAGAATAGACTGATAACAATGTTAAAGGTGTAGTGATCAGATAATAGACTGATAACAATGTTAAAGGTGTAGTGATCAGATAATAGACTGATAACAATTTTAAAGGTGTAGTGATCAGATAATAGACTGATAACAATGTTAAAGGTGTAGTGATCAGAGAATAGACTGATAACAATGTTAAAGGTGAAGTGATCAGATAATAGACTGATAACAATGTTAAAGGTGTAGTGATCAGATTTAGCTGTTTGGGCTCAAACCTGGAACCTTTCAACTTGGACTCGTACATCCAAACAAACAGTCTTCCCTGTCCCCTTTTGGAAGTGAAACAGAAGTGGCTCTGGCGAGGGAATCAAAGCCTTAGTTTGTTTTCCTCCAGCAGTGTCTGCACGGTGGATGGACAACAATAGCCCCCTATCCTCTTACCAGGTATTGTTTGTCCTGGAGAGGAAATGAACCCCTACAAGGTCTGCATTACACCCCAGCCCCCTACGATGAGAACCACATCCA
Organism: Pollachius pollachius; assembly: GCF_949987615.1. Lineage (NCBI taxonomy): Eukaryota > Metazoa > Chordata > Actinopteri > Gadiformes > Gadidae > Pollachius > Pollachius pollachius. The sequence continues at coordinate 4,924 of NW_027641106.1, forward strand.
CCCCTGATCCTCCTGGCACCGGATCACACCAAAACCCATCGTCTATGATCAATAGTGGATCAGATCCGGCTCTGTTTGGGTCGTTAGTGACGGACCCCTTTGTAGTTTCTGTGTTTAGTTTTAGATACATCTAGATAAGTGACGCTGACTGTACTGTCTTTCCGCCAATTTGTACTCATGAGTCCTGCTAAGTACCCGTACACCTCCTTAAGTCCTAACAAGTCCTGTAAGTCCCCATAAGTGAGGATAATTGTTCAAAGTGTGTTAACTGTTCCTGATCCCTCTGTCCTGAGGCTCAGGATCCGGTTCCTCCTCATGTCAGTCTGGGACCCCTTATCTGACACCTACACGGGAGGAGGAGGAGGAGGAGAAGAAGGAGTGAGGCGGAGGAAGAGGAGGAGGAAGTGGAAAGAGCAGGAAGAGGTGGAGGAGCAGGAGGAGGAGTGAGGAGGAGAAGAGGGAGGCAGGGGAGGAAGAGGAGAAGGAGAAGGAGGAGGACGGGGAACAGGAGGAGAAGGAGGAGGAGGAAGAGGAGAAGGATGTGGAGAGAGGAGAAGGAGTAGGGAAAGGGGAGGGAGGAAGAGTAGGAGGATTTGGATAGAGGAGAAGGAGGAGGGAGGGGAAGGAGGAGGCCCCTGGCCAGGGGAGGAGTGACCGGTGGCGGGCGGGGCCACGGTGATGTGAGTGGAGAGCAAACATCTGGCCAGCTGTGCATCCTGACAAACCGCTTCTACAGGCTGTCAATCAACCTGCCCTGAGTGACAGGGGTCTGGCAGAAAGTCTTTTACACTCACATTATTAACAAGCACACACACGCACACACACACACACACACGCGTACACAAATGCACCCCATAACACACACGTACTCAGCAGCCTATCGTTTGTGTGTGTGAGTGCGATGGGAGCGGGAGGTCGACATCCTCCGGCAGAGACCTGTCGTCTTAGAGATGGTTACCACGGTAACCGAGGCGACGGAAGCCCCGTGATTGGCAGAATAAATATATTTTCCCGTCTCCTCTCTCCGTTCATCTCTCCTTCCTTTTTTGCTTTTTATAATCTGTCCACTACCATCTCTCTCTCTCTCTCTCTCTCTCTCTCTCTCTCTCTCTCTCTCTCTCTCTCTCTCTCTCTCTCTCTTCTTTCAATCTCTCTCCCCCTCTCTCCCTATGTCCCTCCCCTTTCTCTCTCTCTCTGCTCCCCCCCTCTCTTTCTCAGCACCGCCCCCTCCCCCTCCCCTCCCTCCCTCCCTCCCTCCCTCCCTCCCCTCCCTCCCTCCCCCCCACCTCTCTCTCCCCCCACCTCTCTCTCCCCCTCGCTCATTACCAGCTGGATCCATTGATCTGACAGAAAAACACAACACTTTACTCTGTGTGACAAAAACACGCACACACACAAACATTTACACACACACACACACACTCACACTCACACTCACACACACAGATAGACATACAATCACACATTCATAGACTTTCATGCACACGGACACACACACAATTGCAGATGCACGCACACACACAAACGCACACAAACACAGACTCCTGAACCTCAACTGATCGCAACATTAGCACCATCTTCATCATCCTCATCCTCCTCATCATCCACATCTTCCTCCTGTCGTCAATCTCATCAGGGGTTGGAGAGCCGAGCACGTTTCCATGGTAACCACAGAACCTCGTCATTGGCCCATGTCAGGATGGAGTGGATAAAAGAGTGCACACACACACACACACACACACAGTGTATAAATACACACACACAAACACAACAACACACTCACACAGCGTATATTAACACACACATACACACAAACACAAACACACACATTCACACACACACACACACACACAGCGTATATTAACACCCACATATACACACAAACACACACAGCGTATATTAACACACACACACACAGCGTATATATAAACACACATTCACACAGCATATATAATCACACACACACAGACAGCGTATACAAACACACACACACAAACAGTGTATATAAACACACACACATACACAGCGTATATAAATACACACAAACACACACACACACAGTGCAGATAGACACACACAACTCCCACAGCGTATATAAACACAAACGCATAGCGTACATAAGCACACATTCAGCATTTATAAACACACACACGTGACACTACGATAGTTACAGCCTCAATGAGTCTGTTTGTCTGTAAGAGTTACGACAATACGGAACTGTATCAAATATGAACTGTAGCCCCATATTAACTGTACACATAGCATATTAGAATCAATAGTTATAATATATATATTAAATATATTGTTAACACTTTACAAGGGTACATTATTTAACCATTAATTCACAATAGCTATCGCGGGTAACAAGAATAAACTAACCGTTAACTAACAGTTAACTAATGGTCTAGTTATCCTAAAGTCAAAGGAATGTAATGTCTGCCGCACTGCTTAAGCTCCCATATCTATTTATCAATTTAAAAAGTTAACAGTAACGTTTGGACCCTGTTGGCTCTACTTCTAGTTATCATTAACTAGTGGTCATGTTACCTACGGTACTAATTTAACCATTATTTGATA
>NW_027641105.1:0-23948 GCF_949987615.1 Pollachius pollachius
AGAGACTGATGGACAGATACGGAGCCGATCATAACGACGATCAGGAAGGTATTACCAACGATTACCACTGACTATCCGATCTTAACGCCACCACGGACCAGAGACCACTGGACGGTGATCTCTGGACCCAGGGGGTCCGAGGTGTCGCTATGATCAGCCAGTGGTAATCATTTATAGTAACTCCCCCTCGTTACGATCGGCTCCGTAATCTGTCAATCAGTCTCTCCCCCTCTCTCTCTCCCCTCCCTCCTGGTGTGCCCTGACCGACCTCTGACCTCTGACCTCTTCCCTCTGCAGCGCTCACGTCCGGCGACGAGGGAGGGCTCCACCCCCCTCACGGGGAGGAGTCGGGTCTCCGTGGCGACCGTCGCCACGGAGCCCTGGCTGAGGCCCGGCACCTCGGAGGCGGCGCGGAGGCGTCTGAGCAGCAGGGAGCCGGGGGGAAGAGGAGGGGTGGGTGTCGCCCCGGACCTGGACTGGCTCGACGGACCCACCACCGACCACGGGTAGTCGCCATGGAAACACGTCCCCGGGGGACGAGGGGACACACCACCTTCTCGGTAAATGTTGAAGCCAAAGACCTTTGCTTCGACTAAGATTGACTTTTTGTATGACGCCGTAAAACCTGGACACCACTAGCTTCTGGATAACTGTTGCTTCTTTTGTAGTTGTTATCCTTCATCTCTTCAAACAGGAAGTCTTTTGAATGAAATACATGCAGAAAAAAAACAACGCCTAAAGTGGTCTTGTTTGAAGAAAAGAAATGAATCGTGTACAATCTTTTCACCTCTCACCTGCCAAATAATATCTTGCATAGAGCAGCAAACTGGCGTTCAACCCCACTCCCTTACCAAGATAATAGGATGGTGATAGCATGTTATTAAATAAATCGATATTTATACATGTTCAAAGCGATGTATCGTGTTTATTTCTGCTCCAACGTCTGCATTATTCCTCGGTCCAAAAAAAGGTTTGAAAGGGACAAGTCGGGATTTCAAATCAACCAAGTTCAAAACCTTTATTGACCTAGAACCTGATCCGAATGCCAGATGATGTCGTGTACAGAAAGTCGTACATCATTTATTTTGCGACATAGAAAACTTTACATTGCTGTACCATATACATTTTTAGTTTCTCTACATCCATGAGCGACATGTCGCCCCATCCACACACCTCTTAAAGCCACGGCTAACACATACTCAGGTTTCATCAGACGAAGAACGGCTTCCCCAAATCAAAGTGAAACAGACAGAGCGAGTGAGAAAACAAATCTAATATATTAGCATTTTTTTGTGATTTTTTTTACACAGGTGAGAAAACAAAAAAAAATCTCAAACAGGAAAAACCAAAACCAAAACAAAACAACCAAACAAACAAACAAACAGAAAGTGATTTCAAAAGCAGCTCGTATTATTCCGGGGCCTTCTCCGGCCCTTCCAGTTGTCGGAGCGCCACTGATCCGTCTAGTGTGGCCCGGTTAAAAAAGAAAGCCTAAGAACATTTAAAATGGAATAAATCTGACCCTTCTCCCAGACACCGAGCGGGTTCAGGACAATCTGCAGGAAACGCGTGTTGTTGGTCAAATAAATTATCGTCATAGTAAAATCTCTAGTGCATTCAACGAACTGATCAAGTGCAGCAAATCCAGGAGAGGAAAGAAAGATGAACAAACAAAAATAAATGAATTCTAGTGTTATAAGATTATAGTACAAAGTGGTGAGGTCTGTACACCTAGCATCATCCAAGAGGCTATCGATGCTAACGTCTGCTACCTGGGATGCAGAACGCTAACCTTAACGTCATCCAAGAGGCTATCGATGCTAACGTCTGCTACCTGGGATGCAGAACGCTAACCATAGCATCATCTTAGAGGTTATCAATGGTAACGTTAGCCACCTGTGATGCAGAACGCTAACCATAGCATCATCTTAGAGGTTATCAATGGTAACGTTGGTCACCTGTGATGCAGAACGCTAACCATAGCATCATCTTAGAGGTTATCAATGCTAACGTTAGCCACCTGTGATGCAGAACGCTAACCATAGCATCATCTTAGAGGTTATCAATGCTAACGTTAGCCACCTGTGATGCAGCCGGCTAACCTTAGCATCATCCAAGAGGCCATCAATTTGAACATTAGCAACCTGCGACGCAAAATGGCTAACGCCGGCATCACCCAAGAGGCTAACAATGCACATGTTAGCATCACCCAAGAGGCTACCAAAGCTGACACAAGCCAATCCGGGGCGCAGAAGACATCGGCCGTTTGTAACCCTGGCGGCGGCTCACGTTGTTACACGCGTTAAATATGCATGATATCGTTGCATGATGTCTAACCCATTCATTCCGTTAATCGTACAGTAAGTAGCACACGTTGTTTTCTTTTTAGGTACGTTTAGGTGTCTCCGAGCGCGTCGTCGTCGTCGTCGTCGTCGCCGGAGGCGTGCTGTCAGAGTTCAGGGTGGGCTCCTCGTGTCAGTAGGGGGCGCACTCCGCTGGAGGGAGAGCGTCACCAGAAGGCATCACCGCCGGAGTGACACCACCTCTTTGTGTGTTCGCGGCATCTCGTGGGGATTTTTCGAATTTCGTCGTCGTGGATGTCTGGGTGTGTGCGTGAATGTGTGTGTGTTTGTGTGTGTGTGGCGGGCGTGAGCCGACGGGGGGCCCGGTCGGTGACCCAAGGCCCCGGTTGACTCAGGCCTGGACCCCCCCGGTCTCTCCCCCTCCCCCCCTCCAGTCCTCCTCTGGTCGGGCCCCGGGGCCTCCATCACTGGGCCTCCATCACTGGGCCTCCATCACTGGGCCTCCATCACTGGGCCTCCTCCGCAACCTCGGGCAGGGGGGCGGACTCCAGGGGGGCGGGGGACAACGGCCGGCCCTGGGGGGCCGACTCGGAGGGGGGCAGCTGGGGGCCCGACTCAGAGGGGGGCCCCTGGGGGCCCGACCCTACGGGCGGCAGGGCGGAGATGTGGAACACCCGGCCGATGCGCAGGAAGAACTTGCGAAGCACGGCGCGGAGCTCGGGGATAAGGTCGAACTGCATGACCTCACACAGCAGGGGGTAGTAGGTGGAGGCGTGGGTCTTGAACTGCAGACACGGGGGGTGGGGGGTGGCACAGAGAGGCATCAAAGAGAGCTTTTAATACCAACAACGAAGAGACAGTGACCACCTAACTGTCGTACTGTTGGTTCTGAAGGTCTCCTCACCATCGTCAACATGGGGCTCTCTGCATGTTTGTCAGCGAACTTTTGTCACATTTTGTCACTGAAATAAGTCCTTGATTCAGAGATAACAGGAGTGAAATACTATGTTTTTGCCTCTCTGTGTGTGTGTGTGTGTGTGTGTGTGTGTGTGTGTGTGTGTGCGTGCGTCTCTCACCCTCTGGTCGCTGATCTTCATCATCTTAGTGAGCAGCAGCAGCAGCAGGTTGGTCCAGGCCTCTCGGTGGCTCTCTGAGGTCAGAGCCAGGAAGTACGAGACGGCCTCGCTGCACACACTGTGGGGGGGACGACATGGTTAATACCAATACTCACATCAGGCTGTAACTATTACCAACATTGTATTTGCCCACACCCACACACAAACACAGTGTTGATGTAAACATTCTGTATATGTTTAGTATCATTTTGATTCTTCTTCTACTTTGAATCCCCTTTTAATTCCCACAACTGTCCTGTACTTCCACTGTGATCCAAACCTCCCTGTCTGGGATTAATAAAGCACATCATTTTAATAATTTAAAATGATTTTGTGATGAAGGCCCTGGGGCCTTTATAATAAAAGATAAATCTATACAAATAATAACACGTGGATGTGTGAACTTTGTGGTTAAAGAAATCTTTGCACAGCGTTGAGGAGATGTTAACGTCCACAGCCACCAGATGGCGCTGTGAGTGAGCAACACATCCCATCTGTCCTGTGAACACCAGGCCTTCCTAGAGAGCAGCGTCAGCTGCTGCTGCTGTGAGTGCAGCTGTTCCCTCCGCCCCCCTCCCCAGCGCTGAGCTGACGACCAGGGGACGGTTACCGCTCGTTAAGAGCTCGTTAATCCCTCATCAGCCCCAGCCGTCTAACGAGGGACCGGGTCTAACGAGACACCGGGCCTGATGCGACACCGTGCCAACAGCCCGTCGTTGGATACCCACACCGCGCTGACACGCTATTGGACCGGGCGTCACTTCTGATCCTCGTAGGAACACCCCCATCAGCTGAGACCCCCCCACCCTATGACAGCAGCCATTGACCCCACCCTCCTGCCTCACTCTCCCCTCACTCCTCATGTCTCACTCTCTCCTCCTGTCTCACTCTCTCCTCACGTCTCACTCTCCCCTCACTCCTCATGTCTCACTCTCTCCTCACTCCCCCAACCTCACTCTCTCCTCACTTCTCAAGTCTCACTCTCCCTCACTCCTCCTGTCTCACTCTCCCCTCACTCCTCCTGTCTCACTCTCTCCTCACTCCCCCAACCTCACTCTCTCCTCACTTCTCATGTCTCACTCTCCCTCACTCCTCCTGTCTCGCTCTCTCCTCACTCCTCCTGTCTCACTCTCCTCACTCATCCTGTCTCTCACTCTCCTCACACATCCTGTCTCACTCTCTCCTCACTCCTCCACCCTCACTCTCCCCTCACTCCTCCTGTCTCACTCTCTCCTCACGTCTCACTCTCCCCTCACTCCTCATGTCTCACTCTCTCCTCACTCCCCCAACCTCACTCTCTCCTCACTTCTCGAGTCTCACTCTCCCTCACTCCTCCTGTCTCACTCTCCCCTCACTCCTCCTGTCTCACTCTCTCCTCACTCCCCCAACCTCACTCTCTCCTCACTTCTCATGTCTCACTCTCCCTCACTCCTCCTGTCTCACTCTCCTCACTCATCCTGTCTCTCACTCTCCTCACACATCCTGTCTCACTCTCTCCTCACTCCTCCAGCCTCACTCTCCCCTCACTCCTCCTGTCTCATTCTCTCCTCACTCCTCCTGTCTCACTCTCCCCTCACTCCTCATGTCTCACTCCAGGCCCAGACGCCCCAGCGGCCCGCCGCCGTAATCTGCTCAGCCCAGCGTCAGTGATCTCAGGCACGGCCACACTAACGTTCTGCGTGTCTCCCCATCTCCCCATCTCCTCTCTCCTCTCCCCCCATCTCCTCTCTCCTCTCTCCCCATCACCTCTCTCCTCTCCCCCCATCTCCTCTCCTAAGGACCTCCTCTCGGAGGTCAGAGGCCTCCCTCCCCGATCCGTTCCTCTAGAAACATCATTTCGCGCTTCGGAGGAGCGGGAGGCTTTCGAAAGACTATTTAAATGTTTCAGTGGAAGACGGCTTTTCGTAGTCTGTTTCCCGCCTGAACCGAAGCTGCAGAATCCCGTTTTAATCAACTCATCGTATTTCCTTAATTTCGAATGTGATTTTAATAACGCAAAAACACAGAATTACAAAAACATCTGAAAGCTGCCGGGACCCCAGTGGCTGGGATCAGTCTGATCAGAGCTTTACTGTTCTGAACACACAAACATTGGCCTCCGTAAGAGACCAATGAGGGCGGACCAACCACTACTACACCCCGCGATACACCGACCAATCACCACATCCGTGCCCTCCCCAGGTCCCCTCCCATAGGCCCCGCCCCCCCGGTCCAGTATGCTTCGATGTGTTCCTCAGCTGTGCTGACGATTGACGTATCTGTCCCATAGCGCCATGACTTCAGCCCAGTGGGACACCAGACACCAGCATATGTGTGTGTGTGTGAGTGTGTGTCTACATGCGTTTGTGTGTCTGTGTGTGTGTCTGCATGTGTGAGGGACTCTGGCTGACAGCTGGGTCATGCCCCCAGTCCACCATCAGCCTGATTGATAGAACAGGCCTTGGGAAACTCCCACACACACACAGATGCACACACACACACACACACAAACAGACGCAAACACACACAGACGTACGCACACACAGACGTACGCACACACAGACATACGCACACACAGACGCAAACACAGAGACACACACACTGACGCACACAGAGAGCCCTTGGCCCGTCAGGTTCTGATAAACGGGCAGCTTAACAGAGGGGAGTGATGTCAAACACCTAGAGAGATATCACTGAACCAGGGTTAGGACGTGCGTGCGTGGCTGTGTGTGTGTGACAGAGTTGTGAGTGAGTGGGTTACAGCGAGAGAGGGTGAGAGAGTCAGAGAGAGAGAGAGTGAGAGTGTGTGAGAGAGTGAGAGAGTAAGACATATATAGAGTGAGAGAGTCAGAGACAGAGAGTGAGAGTGAGAGTGTGAGAGAGTGAGAGTGTGTGAGAGTGAGTGTGAGAGAGTGAGAGTGTGAGAGTGTGAGAGAGTGAGAGTGTGTGAGAGTGTGAGAGAGTGAGAGTGTGAGTGTGAGAGTGTGAGAGAGTGAGAGTGTGTGAGAGTGAGAGTGTGAGAGAGTGAGCGTGTGAGTGTGAGAGAGTGAGAGACAGAGAGTGAGAGAGAGTGAGAGACAGAGCGTGAGAGTGTGTGAGAGTGAGAGGGTGAGAGTGTGACAGACAGAGAGAGCGAGGGGCCGGGGGTCTTACATGAGCAGGCGTGCTTGGACCTGGCCCCAGGCGTCGCTGCGCTCCTCGTCGGTGTACATCCTGAACAGGATCCTCAGGCTGCAGGCCAGGCTGCTGGTCTCCTGCTTCAGCAGGTTGGGCTTGGACTTCCCCTTGAAGCCTGCAGGGGGAACACGACACCGTCACATGACACCGTCACATGACGCCATCCAGGGAGTAACAACACGGTCACATGACACGGTCACATGACGCCATCCACCCACCTGCTTTCCAGAGCAGGGTGCGCTGCTCGTGGTTGGAGTTGAAGGCCTTGGCGAAGCGGTGCGACTCCAGCAGACAGTCCAGCAGCTTGAACAGCTGCTCCGAGCTCAGGTAGCGGTACATGCCCTGCTCCTGAGTGGTCTCTATGGGAACCGTCGCCGGGGGAACCGCATCCCGCTAGGGCACCGAGGAGAGATTAGCAAGCGAGTGAGTTTAGGACATACAAGAACACTGGAAAAGATTCCTTCCTGGTTGTTGAGGTTATTTTATGGATGAATAGAGTGAAGACTTAAAGGGCTCTCTCCAGTCTGGTCTCAGAGGAGGAGGAGGAGAAGGTAGACGAGTAGGACGAGGAGGAAGAGGAGGAGGAGGAGGAGAAGGTAGACGAGTAGGACGAGGAGGAGCAGGAGGTGGAGGAAGGGCAGAAGCAGGAGAAGGAGGAGAAGCAGGAGGATGAAGAGCAGGAGGAGAGGTATAAAAAGCAGGAGGAGGAGGAGGATGAAGAGCAGGAGGAGGTAGAAAAAGCAGAAGGAGGAGGAGGAGGAGGAGGAGGAGGAAGAGGAGAAGCAGGAGGAGGAGGAGGAGAAGCAGGAGGATGAAGAGCAGGAGGAGGTAGAAAAAGCAGGAGGAGGAGGAGGAGGATGAAGAGCAGGAGGAGAGGTATAAAAAGCAGGAGGAGGAGAAGGAGGAGGAGGAGGATGAAGAGCAGGAGGAGGTAGAAAAAGCAGGAGGAGGCGGAGGACCAGCAGGAGGCGCGGCGGTAGGAGGAGCAGGTCACCTGGGCGTTGGCCAGGTTCTCGGCGTCCTCCTTCTTGCTGCTGGCGGGGAAGAACACGATGTTGTCGATGGTCTGGATGAGCTCCAGCTGCACCACGCACTTGATGAGCAGCGCCGAGAACAGACGCTGCTCCAGCAGCTCTGGGGGGCGGAGACACAACACACGCAGGTCAGCTGACCGACAGCAGCACAACACACGCAGGTCAGCTGACCGACAGCAGCACAACGCACGGAGGTCAGCTGACCGACAGCAGCACAACACACGGAGGTCAAGTCACTGACACCAGCCAAGAATGGGATTAAAGAACAGCTTTAAACAAGGGAGAGGGGGGGTGCAGACTGGTTCCTGAGGGAGGGGGGAGAGGAGGGGGGGTACCAGACTGACTTGTGGGGGTGCGGGCCCTGAGACCGTCCTCCACCAGACCGGCGCCGTACTGGCTCTGGCGCCTGGTCTCCGTGGCGACGCGGTCCACGCTGCCGACGGAGTGCTGGTCCTCGGAGCGTGACTGCAGGTCCAGGGACTTCTGGGAGATGGAGTCCTGAGGAACACCGAGACCAGGACCCTTAGAGGACACGGTGCATACAGCCACCACCACCTTCACCTTTGGCATTGCACTGGAGTCGAACACTTTGACTTAATATTTGACTTGTTTTTGTTGTATTTGGATGGAGAGGGATAATAATGGCTGACGGTTCATCGGATGGATTAATCTCAGGGAGAATCAAACTAGATATTAACCAATTAACACGTGAATTTAAAAAAAACAACGTTTTAGTCCAAATATTTTGCTGAGATAAAGTCAGTAAAGGCGGTCAGGGTTAGGGTTTATTAAACCCGTCTCCCCTCCAGTGTCGAGGCCCACGACGAGCCACAGCACTCACCAGCTGTTTGTCAGACAGGTCCCCCATCAGCTGCTCTCCTTCTGGTCTCCAGGTCAGCAGCCTGGGGGGGGGGGCAAACACACGGTCAGACCAGTGGTCAGACCAGTCCTCATGGGGTCAGACCAGTGGTCAGACCAGTGGTCAGACCAGTCCCCATGGGGGTCAGACCAGTGGTCAGACCAGTCCCCATGGGGTCAGACCAGTGGTCAGACCAGTCCCCATGGGGTCAGACCAGTCCTCATGGGGTCAGACCAGTCCTCATGGGGTCAGACCAGTCCTCATGGGGTCAGACCATTCCTCATGGGATCAGACCAGTCCTCATCTTGAGGAGCGAGGTGGTCAGAGAGCACATATCAGTTATCTGTGGAGCCCAGGGGATCTCCTCTGCACCAAAACGATAAGCCTACATTACTTTATATATATATATATATATATATATATTAAACTTTATCTCAAAGCCAATTCCACTTGAGGCTGAGAGTCGATAACGCCAGAGCCATCAGTGGTTGAGCCCAAACTATGAAAACACAAGTATCGGTCAGGAGGGATGGCGTCCCCTCACACGGATAAAGACAGAACACTGAACAAAGAGGCGGTGGATCATCAGTAAACCATCCATGCTCTCCGTTACCCTACTCATGTTAAATAGTTAATGCATTTCATTGTATTGACTGTATTAATGCAGCGCTCCTCAAAGTTGCTTCACAATATTGCTTGACATTCACCCATTCATGCACACAGTCACACACAGCGGCGGCCAGCTCGTCGGTGCCTTGCTCAGGGACACCTCGACACTGAGCTAGGAGGAGCCGGGGATCGAACCAGCAACCTTCTGGTTACCAGCCGACCCGCTACCTACTGAGCCACATGCTTCCCCGTGTTCTCCTGAGGTCAGGAGGTAGAGCTGAGGCCAGCAGGGGGGCTTACGTGTGAGGGATGGTGGTCCGGAAGATGTCCAGCATGCAGGTGCAGGTCTTGTCCCAGACCTCCAGGGAGAACTTCTCCCCGTTCAGGATCACCACGTTCTCCAGACAGTTGGTGCCCGACCGAGCCAGCTGCTCGTTGTCTGGGGGGGCGAGAGAGAGAGAGAGAGAGAGAGAGAGAGAGAGAGAGAGAGAGAGAGAGAGAGAGAGAGAGAGAGAGAGAGAGAGAGAGAGACAGAGAGAGAGAGAGAGACAGATAGAGATAGAGAGACAGAGAGTGACAGAGACAGAGAGCCAGAGACAGAGAGAGAGACAGAGAGAGAGAGAGAGAGAGACAGAGAGATAGAGAGAGAGAGAGACAGAGAGAGACAGAGACAGAGACAGAGAGAGCCAGAGAGAGAGAGACAGAGACAGAGAGAGAGACAGAGACAGAGATACAGAGAAAGAGCAAGAGAGAGAGAGAAGGGAGATGAAGAGAGAAGGGGAGAGGGAGGTTGAGGTAGAGAGAGACAGAGGTACATGGAGAGACAAAGAAAGAGACAGAGCAGTACGGAGAGATTATGGGATGAAGAGTTAGATAGAGAAAAAACAAATAGTTGAATTCGTCCCACATTAATCAATGCTTCATAATAATTCTATGCACGACTCCATTCAAAAGCTTTTTTAATCAGCGTTAAGCAATCCTAAAATAAATGTCCCAGACGCCGTGCGGTCCCTCACATAAGACCCCCCGAGGCCTCACCTTGCTGCACACACCAGTACAGCTGGGCCAGGATGTCGTCCAGCAGCACGTCGCTCAGGGACTCAAAGTACTGCGTGAACACGTCGCAGATGGCGTACAGCGCGTGGTTGCAGGTGGTGGTCATCCACTCGGCCTTCTGAGGGCACATGACCGGGGAGAGGACACTCATTGGTCAGCTCACACAGAGGAGTAGGTTTCAAAATAAGAGCCTCACGCTGAAGAATAGGCCGATGACAACATGAAGGAATACGTGAATGACAACACGACCTAAAAACCTAGACAACACGAATGAAACCATGAATAATAATCCAACCTTAACCCTAGACAACGTGAATTAATTTATTAATAACTTACCAACCTTAGACCTAGACAAATAAAACTAACAACAGCCACTTCTTACATGTGTAAAGATATCTATGTACATATGATTTCATCTGTCAAATCGACGTCTATCGTTACACAAAAGGTTATACTTCTGTTCATGTGGTGACTTGATATATGACTGGATTATTGGTAAATAGTTCTATAGATCTATATATCCAAGGTCTCTGGTCAAGGGGAGGCTGGACTTCTGTGAATGGCCGGGTCACTGGAGGTCTCGTTTGTCACTTGTGGATCGGAGGAGGAGGAGGATGAGGAAGGGGAGGAGGAGGAGGAGGAAGAGGAAGAGGAAGAGGGGGAGGAGGAAGGGGAGGAGGAAAAGGAGGAAGAGGAGGAGGAGGAGGAGGAGGAGGAGGAAGAGGGGGAGGAGGAGGAGGAGGAGGAGGAGGAGGGGGAAGAGGAGGAGGAGGAGGAGGAGGAGGAGGAGGAGGAGGAGCGTACCTCCGTCTGCTGCTCTGGAAGCTTCATGTTGTCGAAGATCCTGAAGACGATGCGGAACAGGTCGTGCCACCAGTGCTTCTCGAAGGTGTGGCCGTACGTCTTCATCACCTCGAACATCACCGTCAGGCCCCTGAGGGACACACAGCGTCAGACCCCTGGGTCACCCCCTGGGGCCCGGGGGGGCCCCCGTACAACACTGGGGCCTGAAGGGCCTCCTCGCGGGGGATAGAGTTAATAGATAGAGCCCGGTACTGGATGAGAGATTATACTGTCACCAAAACACTTCATCATCAAGAGCCATATTTAATAAACATATTGTAACTTGTGTTATTCAATCCCTAAAGGGTGCACGTCACACCCCACGTACATTTCTTTTTCAAATCCTTATAAAGAAACAAAAAAAGAGTTTTGAACCGTTTCTATGGTTCCACACTTTCCTGTAGAACCCACACAGACGGGGGCCGTTCTAACTAATCCTCAATCCCCTGTGATGGCCCCATGAGGAGACCAGGGGCTGGGAGCCAGAGCCATGGCCCCACCCTACCTGGTGCGGACGTCCAGCTTGCAGCGGTTGATGATGCAGGACAGCTCGAACAGGATGGGGAACCAGCCCCGCACCCAGACGCGGTCCTCGGCCGCCACGTTCATGTCGTCGCTGGTGTAGTCTTTGAAGGCCTGGGGGAACCGGGGGGGCGTCAGACACTCTCTTATGTGCACGCACACACGCACGCACACACGCAGGCACAGATTCACGCACGCGAACGCACGCTAGGGCTGCTCGCTTTTGGGAAAAATCATAATCCCGGTTATTTTGGTCAATATTGAAATCACGATTATTCTAACGATTATTTTTGAGTTTGAAAACATGTTGTTTATTCAGCATGTCTCTCCCAAAAAAAACGTAGAACTTTGAAATTTCGCCTTAAAAAAATACACAAAATGGTCAAAAAGAAAATGTTAAAAAAACTAAAATAATATACAGATATGTATCCAGCTGTTCTGCCCTTTCTATAAAACATATGAAAATAATAAAAATATATCGAAAAACTCGATTATGTTAATTTTGTGATCGTTTGACGCTAAAATCAAAATCGCAATCAAAATTTGATTAATCGCCCAGCCCTAACGCACGCACACATATATGCACGCACGCACAGACGCGTTCACGGACACACGCACGCATACATGCTGGCAAGCACACATGCATGCCCGGACACACTTACAAATGCCCACACACACACACATCCACGGACGCACGCACGTTCACGACCGCACACACCTGTACTTCTATTAATATTAACGAGCAACAACAAACACCTCTGTGGGGCTTTCATGGTGCAAAGGCTCGTCCTGCATTTTAATTTGTTAGCCCATTTTGATGTCACGGAAAAACCCCAGAGCCGAATCAAAGGAAAGCTACAGCGGTTACATCAGAATGTGATGAACCGCTCGGGGAGATATGGAGGGACAGAACTGGGTTCCGGTTCCCGATATCTCCACACCACCTGTTGGTATCCTACAGCAGGGATCCCCAATGCTCTGAGGGAGAACCGCTCAACTGTCGTCGAGACTTTCCGTGGATAATCTCGTTTACAAATGCTTAAGGTTTGTTCTGTTACGTTAATCCCTCTATTTCAACGACAAATCCCCGGTCCCGCCTGCAGTACCGGCTGTTTGGTGCTCGCTCACAACAGGTGGGAAAACACTCTCCTGACGCTAAGCTACGCAGCTAACCCCTACCATCTACTGTTCAGTAAGACATTTACATTCAGGGCATCTAGCAGACGCTTTTATCCAAAATGACTTACAATAAGTACATTTATCCGAGGAAAGAGAAACAACAATACATCGCTGTCGGCACAGTAAGGATTTTCATAGAACCAAGTGCCAAGCACTAACAATCACTAGGTTAACCCATTCCCCGTATACAACAAAGATAGCTAGGGTAAGATGCTACACCTAGCTAAGCACTATTATTATGTGCAAGGACGTACAACATACAATAAGTGTGTACATTAAGTGCCAGGATGTACAGCATACAAATAAGTGTGTACACACAAGACGCTACGGAGCAGAGGACAGCTGCCTCACCGCACAGCGGTTAAAGGAACGGGAACAGGGAGGAGAGAGGCAGACGGAGGCTGACCTGAGGTCGGTCCGATACGTATTTGGCGCAGTGGCGGATGAGGCGGATGGCCTCCATGCTGGTGTCGGGGAATGAGGCGTTGCAGGCGAACTCCGAGAGGCACTTGACCGCGTCCTGGAAGGAGTCGATGGTCGCCGCAAAGTGCTTCTCAAATACATTCGCTGTGGCGGGGGGGGGAGAAAGAGACAGAGAGCGAGCGGAAGAGAGAGAGAGGTAGAGGGAGAGGAAAGGGTAGCGATAGAGAGAGAGAGAGAGAGAGAGAGAGAGAGAGAGAGAGAGAGAGAGAGAGAGGTTAAGATAAGACTGATCCAAGGGGGGCGGGACCTATTTGGTCTTGTGGTTCAAGCTGTCAGTCATAGCTAAACAGGGACAACCGTGATGTTTAACCAATGTACGTAAAAACAAATGTTCCCATAGATCACTTCAAACCGTTTGTAACACATAGAGACGGAAAAGGAGGAGCAGGAGGTGGAGATGGAGGAGGGAGAGGAGCAGAAGGAGGAAGAGGAGAAGATGGAGGAGGAGAAGGAGGAGGAGAAGATGGAGGAGGAGAAGGAGGAGGCGGGGCAGAATGAGGAGGAGGAGCAGGAGGAGGATGATGAGGAGGGCGGGGACTTACTGACGCTGTGGCCCGTGGTGAGGAAGGCCAGCTCCACGATGGCCTGGTCGCGGTCCGAGGCCGCCAGGTGGAACACCGAGAAGATGTTCTTCCAGCCCGACCGGATGTTGGCCGCCTGGGAGTTGACCATCTGGGCGATGCAGCGAACCACCATGTCCCTGATGGTGGGAGACCTGGGGGCCCGAGGGGGGGGGACGGGTGAGGGGGACGGCCGTTGGCTAACGCCCCAAACTGTAGTGTGGGGGCGCTGTGGTGCTCGACGTGATACCAGTGATATCACATCAAGACATCAAGTGACGCAATAATGATCCTGATTTCATTCCGGAGCAGGATAGACTCTAGAGGTGGGGGGGGGGGGGGAAAGGTTCCTGGTTCAAATCCCCAAGGGACACCGCAGTCCTTGAGCAGCACTCCTAACGCCCGCCCTCTCAACACGTTTATGAATCCCTGGCAGGCTGCGTTGGATGAACCGTGTGCTGACGACTCCATCACCGGAGTGTCCCTGGTGTAATGAACACCGAGTCGCCCTGCTGTCCCTCTTCAGAGGAACACACGACCAACAGACTCTCTGTTTGAATAATCGGTTTAATTAATCAGCGTTGCAACAAGAGAAGCGCGTCTGTGCCTTTGGCCACAGTGACAAGGGCAGAGAGTTATGAATGAGAGTAATCCTGCTTGATAAAACCAAAGTGACCTTTTGTTTCAGCCAAGGCCATTTCTGATTGGTGGTTAGAGCGAGGGATGGTTGATTAGCGAAGGACCAGACTAGAGCCTGGGGGGGCGTTCTGATAGATTTTGAATTTCATAAGCAGAAAGAGGTTTTTGGCAAGGAGTCACTGAATGACAGACGTGAAGTGAGTCAGACCATGGAGATACAAACCAGAACTGGACGTCAGCAACATGTGTTAAGACAGAGAGCGAGACAGATCGTGAGAGAGAGAGAGAGAGAGAGAGAGAGAGAGAGAGAGAGAGAGAGAGAGAGAGAGAGAGAGAGAGAGAGAGAAGCCAGAGAGAATCCAGTTCTGGGGTCGTGTCAGAATGAGTCAGAGGAGATGGACTCAGCGACCGTGAGAGAGATGCCTCGAAAACATAGGACCCACAATTATGTAACGTTTGCAGTCAGATGCCCTCGTGTGAAGTACTTGTGTACTTATTAGTATGAAGACACTTTATCTCAGTCTACCTGTACTTCTTATTTGTATAAAGACACCCTCTGTCTACCTGTTTATTATTCGTATACAGTAACATTCAGTCTACCTGTTTATTATTCGTATACAGTAACACTAGCCCTACCTGTTTATTATTCGTATACAGTAACACTCGCTCTACCTGTTTATTATTTGTATACAGTAACACTCTGTCTACCTGTTTATTATTCGTATACAGTAACACTTGCTCTACCTGTTTATTATTCGTATACAGTAACACTAGCCCTACCTGTTTATTATTCCTTTACAGTAACATTCAGTCTAGCTGTTTATTATTCGTATACAGTAACACTCTGTCTACCTGTTTATTATTCGCATACAGTAACACTAGCCCTACCTGTTTATTATTATTTGTATACAGTAACACTAGCCCTACCTGTTTATTATTATTCGTATACAGTAACACTAGCCCTCCCTGTTTATTATTATTTGTATACAGTAACACTAGCCCTACCTGTTAATTATTCGTATACAGTAACACTAGCCCTACCTGTTTATTATTTGTATACAGTAACACTAGCCCTACCTGTTTATTATTCGTATACAGTAACACTAGCCATACCTGTTTATTATTCGTATACAGCAACACTAGCTCTACCTGTTTGTTATTCGTATACAGTAACACTAGCCCTACCTGTTTAATATTCATATACAGTAACACAAGCCCTACCTGTTTATTATTTGTATACAGTAACACTAGCCCTACCTGTTTATTATTTGTATACAGTAACACTAGCCCTACCTGTTTATTATTCGTATACAGTAACACTAGCCCTACCTGTTTGTTATTCGTATACAGTAACACTAGCCCTACCTGTTTAATATTCGTATACAGTAACACAAGCCCTACCTGTTTATTATTTGTATACAGTAACACTAGCCCTACCTGTTTATTATTTGTATACAGTAACACTAGCCCTACCTGTTTATTATTCGTATACAGTAACACTAGCCCTACCTGTTTATTATTCATATACAGTAACACTAGCTCTACCTGTTTATTATTCGTATACAGTAACACTCGCCCTACCTGTTTATTATTCGTATACAGTAACACTAGCCCTACCTGTTTATTATTATTTGTATACAGTAACACTCGCTCTACCTGTTTAGTATTCGTATACAGTAACACTCGCTCTACCTGTTTATTATTCGTATACAGTAACACTAGCCCTACCTGTTTATTATTCGTATACAGTAACCCTCGCTCTATCTCACTCTACCTGTTCTTCTTCATGATGTGCTCGAAGGGCCTCAGGAAGTCCTTCTGGAACCTGAAGTTGGCCAGCTCGCCCTTCTCCAGGAACTTCATGGACAGCTGCCGCAGGGAGTCGACAGCGAAGATGGCCACGTCCTCGTTGGAGTTACAGCCCACCTGAGGAGGAGGTAGAAATCAGCCATGTTGGGTGACGTCACTTCTGTTGGTAGTTGAAGCGAGGTCCCAAACAAACAGAGCCGGCTCGCCCCTCCCTTCCGTGTTTCGTGCATCCAGTAGAAACGATCGTGTTTTTCGAATATCGAATACTATTTATTTTGTTTTTGAGTGGTTGGTAGTACCATTTGTTTTTGTGTGCGATCCAAGAGCATAGGCTGCCTACAGAGAGGCATTTTTTTGACGGCCTGCTTATTGGGCGGGCAGCTAGCGGATCGTGATGAAAGATCAGATGAATGATAATTTATGTCCGGGCCTAGAATCGCTGATACAACCTTTAAGTTGCACTGCTTGGTATGATGTCTTCACAGGTCCCTTCCTTTCACTTCAGAGACTTGAGAAGTCGAGTGGTTGTGTTTGACTCCCGGCCCGAAGGTTGCGTGTTCGATCCCCGTCGGCAGGCTAACAGGTACACGGAAAAATCCCTCCCTACACCTGCTCCTTCATGACTGAATGCAAGAAAATATAACTTTCACTTTTACACTTCAATCCAAGGTCCCTTTGATTAAACCTAGATTAATTAAACGTGGCTATTGAGGGAACACTTCAAGTTAAAGGCTTTCAGTGTGGAACAGAACACCTCTTCCATTATCTGGGCCTGCACGGAGGAGGCTACGGTAACAGTTTTGTCCCTGAACGCCTACACAACCCGGCCCTGACAATGCATTCACAGGGAATCAAGTCCTGGGTCAGAGGGAGAGTGTAACGACGATGACCTCAGCGCTAAACCAAGTGAGTGAAGAGTGTTTCCTGCAAGGACATTCTCAGATCAGGCCTTGAGTGGGCCCGCTATTGTTCAGGTCCGTCTCTGAGAGCAAGTGTTTCCTGGTGGTAATGACCGAGCCACAGAGCAGGAAATGAGACCACACTGATGATTTCTCTCTCCAAACCTGATTGTTATACATGGGTTATTGATTATTTTGCTTTTACAGTCGTCATGGTTTATTGTGAACGTTTTCCTTCTAGGTCGATCGGCTCTTGTGAGATTCCTCAGTTCCGGATCCAGTGAGAGTGGCTCTGTGTGTTTTCAACGGGCCACTGATGAATGTTGTGGTTGTTTTTCAAACCCACACAGCATCATAAAGAAAGCTGTGTGTGTGTGTCTGTCTGTCTGTCTTTCTGTGTGTCAGTGCTAACTGACATTGGCAAACATTCAAGAAATAGTGCATCCGAACTTTCCCAGGAAACTAAATAACCGCATCTCTGAAATTGATGCTTCATTATAAACATAAGAAACGTTTCCTCCTCCTTTCAAGTCCTTGTATTGGCTGGCAGCCCCGCCCATCAAAGCGGGCGACCAATGGGCACGCACCTTGTTGAAGTGGTCCCCGATGACCTCCCAGATGCGGGACCACTGCAGGCGGATACGGCCCATGTTGTAGTAGGAGATCTCCACGATCTTCTGCAGGCTGAACATACGCGGGTGGGTGGGGGAGGCCAGCTCGTCCATGGAGACCACACACAGCCAGCGCACAAAGTCCACTGGGGAGCGCACGCACACACACACACACACACACACACAGGCACACACACAAGCACACACACACACGAATAAAAGACATCAGAGGTCAACATGTATCACGGTACCGGTATGCAGGAGATGAGGCTTCATATTGTTGTTGGTTTATTATAACATTTGTTATGTCGGGAGGATGATTCAGCTTCTCACCGATTGCGTTTCCGTCCAGCCGGGTTGATCCCGTGAATATCCTGAAAGGTTAAGAACAGAGAGAGACACTGGGCTGTAAATATTTATGAAGGTTGCAATGTGGTTGCCACACTTCGGCCCCGGAGATCAATTTCAATCCAAGAGGCAGGTGATTGTCTCATCAAAACATCCATCTAGATCAAAGTGTAGATCTATCTAGAGTGTTGTGAAGACTCTGCACGACTTAACCCACTGTTAACCAATATAAGGGGTGATTACCCTCCCATAGGACCTACTGACATTCCTCTTCTACATCTCTTGAATCACCCGATACATCTTCCTCTGTTTCTCTTAATATACACGAGGGAGTTCTGAATCTAATTCACTGCTCACTATACGTGGGAGTTGAGAGTGTGATGAAGCAGGCTCTTGGGCCATGAACCTTAACCACTCTGACCATGCCTTCCTTCATTGTTTCCTCTCCCTTCCCTATTCTCCCTCTCTCACCACTCTCTCCATCCCTCCCCCCTATCTCCCCTTGCCCACTCTCTCTTTCTCTCTCTCTCCCTCACACCCCTCTCTATATCTTTCTCCCCCGTCCTCCCTCATATCTCCCCTTGCCCCCCACTCCCTCCATCCCTCCCTCTCTCTCTCTCCCCCCTGCCTCTCCCTCCCTCCCTCTCCCCCCTCTCTCAACATATCATCATGTGTGATGATGTCAACCCAAGGTTACAGTATGTGACCAATCAGGCTCTAGAGCCTTGAGGTGTGTGACCAATCAGGTTCTTGGGCCTTGAGGTGTATGACCAATCAGCCTCTAGGGCCTTGAGGTGTGTGACCAATCAGGCTCTAGGGCCTGGAGGTATGACCAATCAGGCTCCTGGCTCTGGGGGTGTGTGATGACCTCACCTGTCCACCGCCACCACCACGCTCTGAGAGCTGGTCTCCCCGATGGACTCCTGGATGCTGAGGATCTGCTTGCGGTCCGTCGTCCCTCCTACTGGACCACACATGGAGAGGAGGAGGAGTCAGAGCTCAGGGGAGGAGTCAGAGCTCAAGGAGGAGTCAGCTCAGGGGAGGAGTCAGACCTCAGGGGAGGCGGAGTCAGAGCTCAGGGGAGGAGGAGTCAGACCTCATGGGGGGAGGAGTCAGACCTCATGGGGAGGAGGAGTCAGACCTCAGAGGAGGAGGAGTCAGAGCCCATGGGGGGAGGAGTCAGACCCCTTGAGGGGAGGAGTCAGAGCTCAGGGGAGGAGGAGTCAGAGCTCATGGGGGGAGGAGTCAGACACCTTGAGGGGAGGAGTCAAACCTCAGTGGAGGAGGAGTCAGAACTCATGGGGGGGAGGAGTCAGACCTCATGGGGAGGAGGAGTCAGACCTCAGGGGAGGAGGAGTCAGACCTCAGGGAGGAGGAGTCAGACCTCATGAGGGGAGGAGTCAGACCCCTTGAGGGGAGGAGTCAGAGCTCAGGGGAGGAGGAGTCTGACTTCATGGGGGGAGGAGTCAGACCTCAGGGAGGAGGAGTCAGACCTTATGAGGGGAGGAGTCAGACCTAAATCTAAAACTAATCTAGTCAGAACCTAGGGCAGGTTCAAATCGGAATTGAAAGTTATCTTAACTAATCCAGATCGAATCTGAATCTAATCTGAAAGTTATCTAAATATATATCTCAATTGAATATATCCAATCAGGATCTAAATCGAATATGAACCTGATCTGTATAGAACCTAAATCTAATCCTATCTCAATCTAAACTAATCCAAATCTAATCTGAATCAAATCTATAACTAACCAGAATGTTATCGCAATATAGATAGAAATCGAATAAAATCCAATCAGGATCTAAATCTAATATGAACCTGATTAGTATACAACCTGAGTTTACTCTTATCTCAATGGTTCCTAATCTAAACCCAACCTGGTCCTAACTACGGCCGCCGCCACTACCACCCCCGGCCAGCGGGGGCGCTACTGACCCAGGCCGAGGTACTCGTCGCTGTTCTGCTCCTTGGTGCTGGTGATGAAGCCCTCCTTGCCGCGCACCGTGCTGGAGATGTAGCGCGCCTTCACCCCCGTGCCGATGAGCTGAGCCAGCTCCAGCTGGCTGATGCACTTCATGATCTGAGGAGGAAGAGCGTCCCTTAAGACTCAGGAGTCACTTAGACGAGGCTGCCTCCAGAGCTTGGTACGAGGAACCCGAGGCCTCTACAGCCTCAGCCTTGGAGGATAAGTCGCTTAGGAAGTGGCTTACAGGCTGAGGAACCTGAGGCCTCAGGTAAGTCGCTTAGGAAGTGGCTTACAGGCTGGGAACCTGAGGCCTCAGGTTCCCAGCCTGTAAGCCGCTTCCTAAGCGACTTACCCTCCAGGCTAAGAACGTAAGGGCCACAGGATCCCAGCCTTAGTCGCTTTGGAAGTGGTTTAAAGCCTGCGAACCTGAGGCCTCTAGCTTCTCAGCCTTCTCATATGGTAAGTCGCTTAGGAAGTGGCTTAGAGGCTGGGAACAATATAGCATCATACAGACAGACCAAGGGAGGGGTTAAGGGTGAAAGGAAGGAAGGAAGGAAGGAAGGAAGAGGAGCAAGAAGAGGGCTGGGGATAAATGGCAGCGAGGGGGAGACAGTGATGAGAATGCCCAGGGGGGAGAAGCAATAGACGTCTTGTCACTGTCATTTGAAGCGTGAGGAGACGGAGAGGGAGGGAGTGAGGATGACAGCATACCATCACACTCAGAGAATGGGAGAGAGACCACCGCTCTCACTGGGACGGGCAGAGAGAGCGAGAGAATGGAGAAGGGAATGTATTGATCGACAGAATGAGGCAATTGGGAGAAAGCAAGACAGAGAGAGCAGCTCCCTAACTGGGATGTTCAGAGAGAGACCGAGAGATGGATAGTGACAGAAGCTGTGTTTCTATCTGAATATATTTCACAGTTGAATCACGTTGTTTAAAAATCGACAGAAGGAAATGCAAATGTATGCGTGTTTTCGATTCACTTCTGTTCAATTAATGTTGGGGACTTGTTTCATCCAGATGAGCAGCAGGTGGCGTCAGACCCTAACAGCTGCCGCAGCATTCACTAAACGGATGAGGAAGACGCTGACAAAGGACTGAACCTAGACGTATGTAGGACTGTAAGCATGGTGCTCTGGTACAACTCCTCACTCCGGTTGGAATACTAAATGGTGCGGCGGTGGTGGTGGTGGTGGTGGTGGTGGTGGTGGTGTTAGTGGTGGTGGTGGTGGTGTTAGTGGTGCTGATGGTTCTGCTGTTGGGTGTGGCGGTGGTGGTGGATGTGGTGGTGGTGGTGGTGGTGGATGTGGTGGTGGTGGTGGGGGTGGTGGTGGTGGTGGTGGTGGTACCTCGTGCCAGGAGTTCCCCAGGTAGTTGCCGTCGGTGTGGGCCACGGTGATGAGCGTCTTGATGGTGTCGATGTTCTTCTGCTTCATCTCCGAGATGCCGGAGCTGGCCGTCAGCAGGGTGAAGCGGGCCAGGGCCTGGACATAGGCGTCACGCTCCAGCTGGAGGGGGAGAGAGGGAGAGAGAGGAAGGGATGAGGGAGAGAGGGGGAGAGAGGGAGAGAGAGAGAGAGAGGGGAGAGGGGAAGAGATGAGGGAGAGAGAGAGGGAAGAGATGAGGGAGAGAGAGAGAGGGAAGAGATGAGGGAGAGAGAGAGGGGGGGGAGAGGGGAAGAGAAGAGGGAGAGAGAGAGAGGGGGGGGAGAGAGGGGGGGGAGAGAGAGAGGGGGGAGAGGGGAAGAGATGAGGGAGAGAGAGAGGAAGGGATGAGGGAGAGAGAGGGGGGGAGAGATGAGGGAGAGAGAGAGAGGGGGGGAGATGAGGGAGAGAGAGGGGAAGAGACGAGGGAGAGAGGGAGGGGGAAGAGATGAGGGAGAGAGAGAGAGGGGGAGATGAGGGAGAGAGAGGGGAAGAGACGAGGGAGAGAGAGAGGGGGAAGAGATGAGGGAGAGAGAGAGAGGGGGAGAGCGAGGAGGGAGAGGGAGAGGGGGGGAGAGCAGAGAGGGAGAGAGAGAGGGGGAGGGGGAAAGAGGAGAGAGCGGTAGAGAGAGGAGGGGTAGGAGGGAGATAGGAGAGAGCGGGAGGGGGAGAGAGGCGGGGTGAGAGTGGTAGAAATGAAGGGAGAGAACGGGTGGGAGAAGAGCGAGGGGAGAGAGTAAGGGGGGGGGAGAAAGACAGATCAAGAGAGAGGGAGAGATATTAAGGAGGATGGGAGGACTCCCAGGATCATGTAACGTGAGCCATAGCACTCAGCCACCCCTTGCAGCTGGGAGTGTTGACGGCTCAGTTCTGGTGAGAGCCAATAGGTCGCTCACAACGTCAACAACGTCCAACATAAAAACTACCCAGCATACAGCTGGTTTGAATAAATAAAACACAAAGGTAACATCAACAGTACGTTCTCTAGTTATATAAAACCCTTGGCTGTAGTCAGTGCCTGCCATAGACTCGCACTATGACAGCAGAATTTCCAGGAAAGCTAGAGAGATCATCTCTGACTCCTCTCATCCAGCACACCACTTATTCACACTCTTACCATCGGGGAAGAGGTACAGAAGCATCACAAGTAAAACATCACGCTTTAGGGATGGTACCCATCTACAAGCTCTACGCCACCTGAACAAGCACTCTGCACTTTACGCTCTTTATGTTCTACCGCACTTTGCACTTTTTTGCACTACCATACCGTACTTTACCGCTGCAATTCTCTGCGAACCATGCATTGTGTTTTTTGTGTGTGTTAAGTGTTGTACTCCTTGTTATTTAGGTGCCGTTTTTGGGCTTTTTGTCTTGTTATGTTGTGTTGTTATTGTTGTTGTGTGATACGTGTGAGCATACCGAAACACATTCCTATCAACTGTATCTTCTATATTGTTGACATGGCTATGATAAACTTGATACTTGATACTATTTGCAATCAGGGACTCCTGCTCCTTTAACAACGAGCTGAGGAAAATGGTCTGTAGCCAAAGGGGATCATAGTGCGATCTAGGCTAACTCCTGCTGCTATCTAAGCTAGCTCCTGGTGCTATCTAGGTTAGCTCATGGTGCTATCTAGGCTAGCTCCAGGTGCCATCTAGGCTACCTCCCGGTGCTGTCTAGGCTAGCTCTCGGTGCTATCGAGCCTAGCTCCCGGTGCTATCGAGCCTAGCTCCCGGTGCTATCGAGCCTAGCTCCCGGTGCTATCTAGGCTAGCTCCTGGTGCTATCTGTGTTAGCTCCTGGTGCTATCTGTGTTAGCTCCTGTGCTAACCTGGATGGAGAAGATGCAGGCTATCCGGATGGCGAAGCGGATTCCCTCCAGGCAGAGCGAGGCCACCTCCGTGTCGTCACAGTCCTGCAGGCCCACGCTGAAGGCCGCCAGGAAAGGGGTCCAGGCCAGCTGGGGACAGAGGTCAGGGGTCAAGGGTCAATGGGGGTATGTCGAGAGTGCGTGTGTGGGAGGACACACTTGGACCCTGCTAAAGAAGCAATCGAACTGTTCCTGGACGACGTCCCCAGGCTATAACAGTCAGTGCAGTGATTCAGCCATGAGAGTCCCAGCTGGAAAGTGTGAGCTCATGTTCCGTTCCCCCTCACGGTTCCCGTTACAGGAACCGTTCATACAAAGGAACGACATGACCAAGGGTCGTAACGGACAAAACCCCTGCAGTCCACCCAGAGACATCGTGCTCATCAACGACACTGCGCCCCCAAACCATTAACCCATCTCCTGGTAGACTCGGTCGTAAACGGAATAGAAAACAAGGATTTCTAGGTTTTTTTACATCCGTGCGGAGTGTGTCTGGACGATGGCTGGTTTAAGCAGCCTCCTCTGGCCCGAGTCAGAGGAGGCTGCTTCCCTGTTGCACATTGAGCAACCAGTGAGCACAGGTTAAACCAGTCGTCACCACACACACTCAGGGAGATCTCCTGCATGGCAGCATGGAGCAACAGGCCATGCATC
>NW_027641104.1:0-41641 GCF_949987615.1 Pollachius pollachius
ATAAACCACCATTTGGGAGTGAATTCCATTAGTTTTGAGCAATATCAAAATTGAAAGGTCAGAATCACATTGTTGGTCAAAAAGTGCTTCTCTCGCTCTGAAAAGCATTTTGCACGCATAAAAACTTGACATGTGAATATTTCTGTTTCTTTCAATGGAAACGTGTTATTATGCTTACAAAAGGGTTATTTAAGCATAAACCACCATTTGGGAGTGAATTCCATTAGTTTTGAGTAATATCAAAATTGAAAGGTCAGAATCACATTGTTGGTCAAAAAGTGCTTCTCTCGCTCTGAAAAGCATTTTGCACACATAAAAACTTGACATGTGAATATTTCTGTTACTTTCAATGGAAACGTGTTATTATGCTTACAAAAGGGTTATTTAAGCATAAACCACCATTTGGGAGTGAATTCCATTAGTTTTGAGCAATATCAAAATTGAAAGGTCAGAATCACATTGTTGGTCAAAAAGTGCTTCTCTCGCTCTGAAAAGCATTTTGCACACATAAAAACTTGACATGTGAATATTTCTGTTACTTTCAATGGAAACGTGTTATTATGCTTACAAAAGGGTTATTTAAGCATAAACCACCATTTGGGAGTGAATTCCATTAGTTTTGAGCAATATCAAAATTGAAGGTCAGAGTCACATTGTTGGTCAAAAAGTGCTTCTCTCGCTCTGAAAAGCATTTTGCACACATAAAAACTTGACATGTGAATATTTCTGTTACTTTCAATGGAAACGTGTTATTATGCTTACAAAAGGGTTATTTAAGCATAAACCACCATTTGGGAGTGAATGCCATTAGTTTTGAGCAATATCAACATTGTAAGGTCAGAATCACATTGTTGGTCAAAAAGTGCTTCTCTCGCTCTGAAAAGCATTTTGCACACATAAAAACTAGAAACGTGAATATTTCTGTTACTTTCAATGGAAACGTGTTATTATGCTTACAAAAGGGTTATTTAAGCATAAACCACCATTTGGGAGTGAATTCCATTAGTTTTGAGCAATATCAAAATTGAAAGGTCAGAATCACATTGTTGGTCAAAAAGTGCTTCTCTCGCTCTGAAAAGCATTTTGCACGCATAAAAACTTGACATGTGAATATTTCTGTTTCTTTCAATGGAAACGTGTTATTATGCTTACAAAAGGGTTATTTAAGCATAAACCACCATTTGGGAGTGAATTCCATTAGTTTTGAGCAATATCAAAATTGAAAGGTCAGAATCACATTGTTGGTCAAAAAGTGCTTCTCTCGCTCTGAAAAGCATTTTGCACGCATAAAAACTTGACATGTGAATATTTCTGTTTCTTTCAATGGAAACGTGTTATTATGCTTACAAAAGGGTTATTTAAGCATAAACCACCATTTGGGAGTGAATTCCATTAGTTTTGAGTAATATCAAAATTGAAAGGTCAGAATCACATTGTTGGTCAAAAAGTGCTTCTCTCGCTCTGAAAAGCATTTTGCACACATAAAAACTTGACATGTGAATATTTCTGTTACTTTCAATGGAAACGTGTTATTATGCTTACAAAAGGGTTATTTAAGCATAAACCACCATTTGGGAGTGAATTCCATTAGTTTTGAGCAATATCAAAATTGAAAGGTCAGAGTCACATTGTTGGTCAAAAAGTGCTTCTCTCGCTCTGAAAAGCATTTTGCACGCATAAAAACTTGACATGTGAATATTTCTGTTTCTTTCAATGGAAATGTGTTATTATGCTTACAAAAGGGTTATTTAAGCATAAACCACCATTTGGGAGTGAATTCCATTAGTTTTGAGCAATATCAAAATTGAAAGGTCAGAATCACATTGTTGGTCAAAAAGTGCTTCTCTCGCTCTGAAAAGCATTTTGCACGCATAAAAACTTGACATGTGAATATTTCTGTTTCTTTCAATGGAAACGTGTTATTATGCTTACAAAAGGGTTATTTAAGCATAAACCACCATTTGGGAGTGAATTCCATTAGTTTTGAGCAATATCAAAATTGAAAGGTCAGAATCACATTGTTGGTCAAAAAGTGCTTCTCTCGCTCTGAAAAGCATTTTGCACACATAAAAACTTGACATGTGAATATTTCTGTTACTTTCAATGGAAACGTGTTATTATGCTTACAAAAGGGTTATTTAAGCATAAACCACCATTTGGGAGTGAATTCCATTAGTTTTGAGCAATATCAAAATTGAAAGGTCAGAATCACATTGTTGGTCAAAAAGTGCTTCTCTCGCTCTGAAAAGCATTTTGCACGCATAAAAACTTGACATGTGAATATTTCTGTTTCTTTCAATGGAAACGTGTTATTATGCTTACAAAAGGGTTATTTAAGCATAAACCACCATTTGGGAGTGAATTCCATTAGTTTTGAGCAATATCAAAATTGAAAGGTCAGAATCACATTGTTGGTCAAAAAGTGCTTCTCTCGCTCTGAAAAGCATTTTGCACGCATAAAAACTTGACATGTGAATATTTCTGTTTCTTTCAATGGAAACGTGTTATTATGCTTACAAAAGGGTTATTTAAGCATAAACCACCATTTGGGAGTGAATTCCATTAGTTTTGAGTAATATCAAAATTGAAAGGTCAGAATCACATTGTTGGTCAAAAAGTGCTTCTCTCGCTCTGAAAAGCATTTTGCACACATAAAAACTTGACATGTGAATATTTCTGTTACTTTCAATGGAAACGTGTTATTATGCTTACAAAAGGGTTATTTAAGCATAAACCACCATTTGGGAGTGAATGCCATTAGTTTTGAGCAATATCAACATTGTAAGGTCAGAATCACATTGTTGGTCAAAAAGTGCTTCTCTCGCTCTGAAAAGCATTTTGCACACATAAAAACTAGAAACGTGAATATTTCTGTTACTTTCAATGGAAACGTGTTATTATGCTTACAAAAGGGTTATTTAAGCATAAACCACCATTTGGGAGTGAATTCCATTAGTTTTGAGCAATATCAAAATTGAAAGGTCAGAATCACATTGTTGGTCAAAAAGTGCTTCTCTCGCTCTGAAAAGCATTTTGCACGCATAAAAACTTGACATGTGAATATTTCTGTTTCTTTCAATGGAAACGTGTTATTATGCTTACAAAAGGGTTATTTAAGCATAAACCACCATTTGGGAGTGAATTCCATTAGTTTTGAGCAATATCAAAATTGAAAGGTCAGAATCACATTGTTGGTCAAAAAGTGCTTCTCTCGCTCTGAAAAGCATTTTGCACACATAAAAACTTGACATGTGAATATTTCTGTTACTTTCAATGGAAACGTGTTATTATGCTTACAAAAGGGTTATTTAAGCATAAACCACCATTTGGGAGTGAATTCCATTAGTTTTGAGCAATATCAAAATTGAAGGTCAGAGTCACATTGTTGGTCAAAAAGTGCTTCTCTCGCTCTGAAAAGCATTTTGCACACATAAAAACTTGACATGTGAATATTTCTGTTACTTTCAATGGAAACGTGTTATTATGCTTACAAAAGGGTTATTTAAGCATAAACCACCATTTGGGAGTGAATGCCATTAGTTTTGAGCAATATCAACATTGTAAGGTCAGAATCACATTGTTGGTCAAAAAGTGCTTCTCTCGCTCTGAAAAGCATTTTGCACACATAAAAACTAGAAACGTGAATATTTCTGTTACTTTCAGTGGAAACGTGTTATTATGCTTACAAAAGGGTTATTTAAGCATAAACCACCATTTGGGAGTGAATTCCATTAGTTTTGAGCAATATCAAAATTGAAAGGTCAGAATCACATTGTTGGTCAAAAAGTGCTTCTCTCGCTCTGAAAAGCATTTTGCACGCATAAAAACTTGACATGTGAATATTTCTGTTTCTTTCAATGGAAACGTGTTATTATGCTTACAAAAGGGTTATTTAAGCATAAACCACCATTTGGGAGTGAATTCCATTAGTTTTGAGCAATATCAAAATTGAAAGGTCAGAATCACATTGTTGGTCAAAAAGTGCTTCTCTCGCTCTGAAAAGCATTTTGCACGCATAAAAACTTGACATGTGAATATTTCTGTTTCTTTCAATGGAAACGTGTTATTATGCTTACAAAAGGGTTATTTAAGCATAAACCACCATTTGGGAGTGAATTCCATTAGTTTTGAGTAATATCAAAATTGAAAGGTCAGAATCACATTGTTGGTCAAAAAGTGCTTCTCTCGCTCTGAAAAGCATTTTGCACACATAAAAACTTGACATGTGAATATTTCTGTTACTTTCAATGGAAACGTGTTATTATGCTTACAAAAGGGTTATTTAAGCATAAACCACCATTTGGGAGTGAATTCCATTAGTTTTGAGCAATATCAAAATTGAAAGGTCAGAGTCACATTGTTGGTCAAAAAGTGCTTCTCTCGCTCTGAAAAGCATTTTGCACGCATAAAAACTTGACATGTGAATATTTCTGTTTCTTTCAATGGAAACGTGTTATTATGCTTACAAAAGGGTTATTTAAGCATAAACCACCATTTGGGAGTGAATTCCATTAGTTTTGAGCAATATCAAAATTGAAAGGTCAGAATCACATTGTTGGTCAAAAAGTGCTTCTCTCGCTCTGAAAAGCATTTTGCACGCATAAAAACTTGACATGTGAATATTTCTGTTTCTTTCAATGGAAACGTGTTATTATGCTTACAAAAGGGTTATTTAAGCATAAACCACCATTTGGGAGTGAATTCCATTAGTTTTGAGTAATATCAAAATTGAAAGGTCAGAATCACATTGTTGGTCAAAAAGTGCTTCTCTCGCTCTGAAAAGCATTTTGCACACATAAAAACTTGACATGTGAATATTTCTGTTACTTTCAATGGAAACGTGTTATTATGCTTACAAAAGGGTTATTTAAGCATAAACCACCATTTGGGAGTGAATGCCATTAGTTTTGAGCAATATCAACATTGTAAGGTCAGAATCACATTGTTGGTCAAAAAGTGCTTCTCTCGCTCTGAAAAGCATTTTGCACACATAAAAACTAGAAACGTGAATATTTCTGTTACTTTCAATGGAAACGTGTTATTATGCTTACAAAAGGGTTATTTAAGCATAAACCACCATTTGGGAGTGAATTCCATTAGTTTTGAGCAATATCAAAATTGAAAGGTCAGAATCACATTGTTGGTCAAAAAGTGCTTCTCTCGCTCTGAAAAGCATTTTGCACACATAAAAACTTGACATGTGAATATTTCTGTTACTTTCAATGGAAACGTGTTATTATGCTTACAAAAGGGTTATTTAAGCATAAACCACCATTTGGGAGTGAATTCCATTAGTTTTGAGCAATATCAAAATTGAAGGTCAGAGTCACATTGTTGGTCAAAAAGTGCTTCTCTCGCTCTGAAAAGCATTTTGCACACATAAAAACTTGACATGTGAATATTTCTGTTACTTTCAATGGAAACGTGTTATTATGCTTACAAAAGGGTTATTTAAGCATAAACCACCATTTGGGAGTGAATTCCATTAGTTTTGAGCAATATCAACATTGTAAGGTAAAAATCACATTGTTGGTCAAAAAGTGCTTCTCTCGCTCTGAAAAGCATTTTGCACGCATAAAAACTTGACTAGTGAATAGTTCTGTTCCTTTCAATTCAAACGTGTTATTATGCTTACAAAAGGGTTATTTAAGCATAAACTACCATTTGGGAGTGAATTCCATTAGTTTTGAGCAATATCAACATTGTAAGGTCAGAATCACATTGTTGGTCAAAAAGTGCTTCTCTCGCTCTGAAAAGCATTTTGCACACATAAAAACTAGAAACTTGAATATTTCTGTTACTTTCAATGGAAACGTGTTATTATGCTTACAAAAGGGTTATTTAAGCATAAACCACCATTTGGGAGTGAATTCCATTAGTTTTGAGCAATATCAACATTGTAAGGTAAAAATCACATTGTTGGTCAAAAAGTGCTTCTCTCGCTCTGAAAAGCATTTTGCACGCATAAAAACTTGACATGTGAATATTTCTGTTACTTTCAATGGAAACGTGTTATTATGCTTACAAAAGGGTTATTTAAGCATAAACCACCATTTGGGAGTGAATTCCATTAGTTTTGAGCAATATCAACATTGTAAGGTCAGAATCACATTGTTGGTCAAAAAGTGCTTCTCTCGCTCTGAAAAGCATTTTGCACACATAAAAACTAGAAACGTGAATATTTCTGTTACTTTCAATGGAAACGTGTTATTATGCTTACAAAAGGGTTATTTAAGCATAAACCACCATTTGGGAGTGAATTCCATTAGTTTTGAGCAATATCAAAATTGAAAGGTCAGAGTCACATTGTTGGTCAAAAAGTGCTTCTCTCGCTCTGAAAAGCATTTTGCACGCATAAAAACTTGACATGTGAATATTTCTGTTTCTTTCAATGGAAACGTGTTATTATGCTTACAAAAGGGTTATTTAAGCATAAACCACCATTTGGGAGTGAATTCCATTAGTTTTGAGCAATATCAAAATTGAAAGGTCAGAATCACATTGTTGGTCAAAAAGTGCTTCTCTCGCTCTGAAAAGCATTTTGCACACATAAAAACTAGAAACTTGAATATTTCTGTTACTTTCAATGGAAACGTGTTATTATGCTTACAAAAGGGTTATTTAAGCATAAACCACCATTTGGGAGTGAATTCCATTAGTTTTGAGCAATATCAACATTGTAAGGTAAAAATCACATTGTTGGTCAAAAAGTGCTTCTCTCGCTCTGAAAAGCATTTTGCACGCATAAAAACTTGACATGTGAATATTTCTGTTACTTTCAATGGAAACGTGTTATTATGCTTACAAAAGGGTTATTTAAGCATAAACCACCATTTGGGAGTGAATTCCATTAGTTTTGAGCAATATCAACATTGTAAGGTCAGAATCACATTGTTGGTCAAAAAGTGCTTCTCTCGCTCTGAAAAGCATTTTGCACACATAAAAACTAGAAACGTGAATATTTCTGTTACTTTCAATGGAAACGTGTTATTATGCTTACAAAAGGGTTATTTAAGCATAAACCACCATTTGGGAGTGAATTCCATTAGTTTTGAGCAATATCAAAATTGAAAGGTCAGAGTCACATTGTTGGTCAAAAAGTGCTTCTCTCGCTCTGAAAAGCATTTTGCACGCATAAAAACTTGACATGTGAATATTTCTTTTTCTTTCAATGGAAACGTGTTATTATGCTTACAAAAGGGTTATTTAAGCATAAACCACCATTTGGGAGTGAATTCCATTAGTTTTGAGCAATATCAAAATTGAAAGGTCAGAATCACATTGTTGGTCAAAAAGTGCTTCTCTCGCTCTGAAAAGCATTTTGCACACAAAAACTTGACATGTGAATATTTCTGTTACTTTCAATGGAAACGTGTTATTATGCTTACAAAAGGGTTATTTAAGCATAAACCACCATTTGGGAGTGAATTCCATTAGTTTTGAGCAATATCAAAATTGAAAGGTCAGAATCACATTGTTGGTCAAAAAGTGCTTCTCTCGCTCTGAAAAGCATTTTGCACACATAAAAACTTGACATGTGAATATTTCTGTTACTTTCAATGGAAACGTGTTATTATGCTTACAAAAGGGTTATTTAAGCATAAACCACCATTTGGGAGTGAATTCCATTAGTTTTGAGCAATATCAAAATTGAAGGTCAGAGTCACATTGTTGGTCAAAAAGTGCTTCTCTCGCTCTGAAAAGCATTTTGCACACATAAAAACTTGACATGTGAATATTTCTGTTACTTTCAATGGAAACGTGTTATTATGCTTACAAAAGGGTTATTTAAGCATAAACCACCATTTGGGAGTGAATGCCATTAGTTTTGAGCAATATCAACATTGTAAGGTCAGAATCACATTGTTGGTCAAAAAGTGCTTCTCTCGCTCTGAAAAGCATTTTGCACACATAAAAACTAGAAACGTGAATATTTCTGTTACTTTCAATGGAAACGTGTTATTATGCTTACAAAAGGGTTATTTAAGCATAAACCACCATTTGGGAGTGAATTCCATTAGTTTTGAGCAATATCAAAATTGAAAGGTCAGAATCACATTGTTGGTCAAAAAGTGCTTCTCTCGCTCTGAAAAGCATTTTGCACGCATAAAAACTTGACATGTGAATATTTCTGTTTCTTTCAATGGAAACGTGTTATTATGCTTACAAAAGGGTTATTTAAGCATAAACCACCATTTGGGAGTGAATTCCATTAGTTTTGAGCAATATCAAAATTGAAAGGTCAGAATCACATTGTTGGTCAAAAAGTGCTTCTCTCGCTCTGAAAAGCATTTTGCACGCATAAAAACTTGACATGTGAATATTTCTGTTACTTTCAATGGAAACGTGTTATTATGCTTACAAAAGGGTTATTTAAGCATAAACCACCATTTGGGAGTGAATTCCATTAGTTTTGAGTAATATCAAAATTGAAAGGTCAGAATCACATTGTTGGTCAAAAAGTGCTTCTCTCGCTCTGAAAAGCATTTTGCACACATAAAAACTTGACATGTGAATATTTCTGTTACTTTCAATGGAAACGTGTTATTATGCTTACAAAAGGGTTATTTAAGCATAAACCACCATTTGGGAGTGAATTCCATTAGTTTTGAGCAATATCAAAATTGAAAGGTCAGAATCACATTGTTGGTCAAAAAGTGCTTCTCTCGCTCTGAAAAGCATTTTGCACACATAAAAACTTGACATGTGAATATTTCTGTTACTTTCAATGGAAACGTGTTATTATGCTTACAAAAGGGTTATTTAAGCATAAACCACCATTTGGGAGTGAATTCCATTAGTTTTGAGCAATATCAAAATTGAAGGTCAGAGTCACATTGTTGGTCAAAAAGTGCTTCTCTCGCTCTGAAAAGCATTTTGCACACATAAAAACTTGACATGTGAATATTTCTGTTACTTTCAATGGAAACGTGTTATTATGCTTACAAAAGGGTTATTTAAGCATAAACCACCATTTGGGAGTGAATGCCATTAGTTTTGAGCAATATCAACATTGTAAGGTCAGAATCACATTGTTGGTCAAAAAGTGCTTCTCTCGCTCTGAAAAGCATTTTGCACACATAAAAACTAGAAACTTGAATATTTCTGTTACTTTCAATGGAAACGTGTTATTATGCTTACAAAAGGGTTATTTAAGCATAAACCACCATTTGGGAGTGAATTCCATTAGTTTTGAGCAATATCAACATTGTAAGGTAAAAATCACATTGTTGGTCAAAAAGTGCTTCTCTCGCTCTGAAAAGCATTTTGCACGCATAAAAACTTGACATGTGAATATTTCTGTTACTTTCAATGGAAACGTGTTATTATGCTTACAAAAGGGTTATTTAAGCATAAACCACCATTTGGGAGTGAATTCCATTAGTTTTGAGCAATATCAACATTGTAAGGTCAGAATCACATTGTTGGTCAAAAAGTGCTTCTCTCGCTCTGAAAAGCATTTTGCACACATAAAAACTAGAAACGTGAATATTTCTGTTACTTTCAATGGAAACGTGTTATTATGCTTACAAAAGGGTTATTTAAGCATAAACCACCATTTGGGAGTGAATTCCATTAGTTTTGAGCAATATCAAAATTGAAAGGTCAGAGTCACATTGTTGGTCAAAAAGTGCTTCTCTCGCTCTGAAAAGCATTTTGCACGCATAAAAACTTGACATGTGAATATTTCTGTTTCTTTCAATGGAAACGTGTTATTATGCTTACAAAAGGGTTATTTAAGCATAAACCACCATTTGGGAGTGAATTCCATTAGTTTTGAGCAATATCAAAATTGAAAGGTCAGAATCACATTGTTGGTCAAAAAGTGCTTCTCTCGCTCTGAAAAGCATTTTGCACACATAAAAACTAGAAACTTGAATATTTCTGTTACTTTCAATGGAAACGTGTTATTATGCTTACAAAAGGGTTATTTAAGCATAAACCACCATTTGGGAGTGAATTCCATTAGTTTTGAGCAATATCAAAATTGAAAGGTCAGAATCACATTGTTGGTCAAAAAGTGCTTCTCTCGCTCTGAAAAGCATTTTGCACACATAAAAACTTGACATGTGAATATTTCTGTTACTTTCAATGGAAACGTGTTATTATGCTTACAAAAGGGTTATTTAAGCATAAACCACCATTTGGGAGTGAATTCCATTAGTTTTGAGCAATATCAAAATTGAAGGTCAGAGTCACATTGTTGGTCAAAAAGTGCTTCTCTCGCTCTGAAAAGCATTTTGCACACATAAAAACTTGACATGTGAATATTTCTGTTACTTTCAATGGAAACGTGTTATTATGCTTACAAAAGGGTTATTTAAGCATAAACCACCATTTGGGAGTGAATGCCATTAGTTTTGAGCAATATCAACATTGTAAGGTCAGAATCACATTGTTGGTCAAAAAGTGCTTCTCTCGCTCTGAAAAGCATTTTGCACACATAAAAACTAGAAACGTGAATATTTCTGTTACTTTCAATGGAAACGTGTTATTATGCTTACAAAAGGGTTATTTAAGCATAAACCACCATTTGGGAGTGAATTCCATTAGTTTTGAGCAATATCAAAATTGAAAGGTCAGAATCACATTGTTGGTCAAAAAGTGCTTCTCTCGCTCTGAAAAGCATTTTGCACGCATAAAAACTTGACATGTGAATATTTCTGTTTCTTTCAATGGAAACGTGTTATTATGCTTACAAAAGGGTTATTTAAGCATAAACCACCATTTGGGAGTGAATTCCATTAGTTTTGAGCAATATCAAAATTGAAAGGTCAGAATCACATTGTTGGTCAAAAAGTGCTTCTCTCGCTCTGAAAAGCATTTTGCACGCATAAAAACTTGACATGTGAATATTTCTGTTTCTTTCAATGGAAACGTGTTATTATGCTTACAAAAGGGTTATTTAAGCATAAACCACCATTTGGGAGTGAATTCCATTAGTTTTGAGTAATATCAAAATTGAAAGGTCAGAATCACATTGTTGGTCAAAAAGTGCTTCTCTCGCTCTGAAAAGCATTTTGCACACATAAAAACTTGACATGTGAATATTTCTGTTACTTTCAATGGAAACGTGTTATTATGCTTACAAAAGGGTTATTTAAGCATAAACCACCATTTGGGAGTGAATTCCATTAGTTTTGAGCAATATCAAAATTGAAAGGTCAGAATCACATTGTTGGTCAAAAAGTGCTTCTCTCGCTCTGAAAAGCATTTTGCACACATAAAAACTTGACATGTGAATATTTCTGTTACTTTCAATGGAAACGTGTTATTATGCTTACAAAAGGGTTATTTAAGCATAAACCACCATTTGGGAGTGAATTCCATTAGTTTTGAGCAATATCAAAATTGAAGGTCAGAGTCACATTGTTGGTCAAAAAGTGCTTCTCTCGCTCTGAAAAGCATTTTGCACACATAAAAACTTGACATGTGAATATTTCTGTTACTTTCAATGGAAACGTGTTATTATGCTTACAAAAGGGTTATTTAAGCATAAACCACCATTTGGGAGTGAATGCCATTAGTTTTGAGCAATATCAACATTGTAAGGTCAGAATCACATTGTTGGTCAAAAAGTGCTTCTCTCGCTCTGAAAAGCATTTTGCACACATAAAAACTAGAAACGTGAATATTTCTGTTACTTTCAATGGAAACGTGTTATTATGCTTACAAAAGGGTTATTTAAGCATAAACCACCATTTGGGAGTGAATTCCATTAGTTTTGAGCAATATCAAAATTGAAAGGTCAGAATCACATTGTTGGTCAAAAAGTGCTTCTCTCGCTCTGAAAAGCATTTTGCACGCATAAAAACTTGACATGTGAATATTTCTGTTTCTTTCAATGGAAACGTGTTATTATGCTTACAAAAGGGTTATTTAAGCATAAACCACCATTTGGGAGTGAATTCCATTAGTTTTGAGCAATATCAAAATTGAAAGGTCAGAATCACATTGTTGGTCAAAAAGTGCTTCTCTCGCTCTGAAAAGCATTTTGCACGCATAAAAACTTGACATGTGAATATTTCTGTTTCTTTCAATGGAAACGTGTTATTATGCTTACAAAAGGGTTATTTAAGCATAAACCACCATTTGGGAGTGAATTCCATTAGTTTTGAGTAATATCAAAATTGAAAGGTCAGAATCACATTGTTGGTCAAAAAGTGCTTCTCTCGCTCTGAAAAGCATTTTGCACACATAAAAACTTGACATGTGAATATTTCTGTTACTTTCAATGGAAACGTGTTATTATGCTTACAAAAGGGTTATTTAAGCATAAACCACCATTTGGGAGTGAATTCCATTAGTTTTGAGCAATATCAAAATTGAAAGGTCAGAGTCACATTGTTGGTCAAAAAGTGCTTCTCTCGCTCTGAAAAGCATTTTGCACGCATAAAAACTTGACATGTGAATATTTCTGTTTCTTTCAATGGAAATGTGTTATTATGCTTACAAAAGGGTTATTTAAGCATAAACCACCATTTGGGAGTGAATTCCATTAGTTTTGAGCAATATCAAAATTGAAAGGTCAGAATCACATTGTTGGTCAAAAAGTGCTTCTCTCGCTCTGAAAAGCATTTTGCACGCATAAAAACTTGACATGTGAATATTTCTGTTTCTTTCAATGGAAACGTGTTATTATGCTTACAAAAGGGTTATTTAAGCATAAACCACCATTTGGGAGTGAATTCCATTAGTTTTGAGCAATATCAAAATTGAAAGGTCAGAATCACATTGTTGGTCAAAAAGTGCTTCTCTCGCTCTGAAAAGCATTTTGCACACATAAAAACTTGACATGTGAATATTTCTGTTACTTTCAATGGAAACGTGTTATTATGCTTACAAAAGGGTTATTTAAGCATAAACCACCATTTGGGAGTGAATTCCATTAGTTTTGAGCAATATCAAAATTGAAAGGTCAGAATCACATTGTTGGTCAAAAAGTGCTTCTCTCGCTCTGAAAAGCATTTTGCACGCATAAAAACTTGACATGTGAATATTTCTGTTTCTTTCAATGGAAACGTGTTATTATGCTTACAAAAGGGTTATTTAAGCATAAACCACCATTTGGGAGTGAATTCCATTAGTTTTGAGCAATATCAAAATTGAAAGGTCAGAATCACATTGTTGGTCAAAAAGTGCTTCTCTCGCTCTGAAAAGCATTTTGCACGCATAAAAACTTGACATGTGAATATTTCTGTTTCTTTCAATGGAAACGTGTTATTATGCTTACAAAAGGGTTATTTAAGCATAAACCACCATTTGGGAGTGAATTCCATTAGTTTTGAGTAATATCAAAATTGAAAGGTCAGAATCACATTGTTGGTCAAAAAGTGCTTCTCTCGCTCTGAAAAGCATTTTGCACACATAAAAACTTGACATGTGAATATTTCTGTTACTTTCAATGGAAACGTGTTATTATGCTTACAAAAGGGTTATTTAAGCATAAACCACCATTTGGGAGTGAATGCCATTAGTTTTGAGCAATATCAACATTGTAAGGTCAGAATCACATTGTTGGTCAAAAAGTGCTTCTCTCGCTCTGAAAAGCATTTTGCACACATAAAAACTAGAAACGTGAATATTTCTGTTACTTTCAATGGAAACGTGTTATTATGCTTACAAAAGGGTTATTTAAGCATAAACCACCATTTGGGAGTGAATTCCATTAGTTTTGAGCAATATCAAAATTGAAAGGTCAGAATCACATTGTTGGTCAAAAAGTGCTTCTCTCGCTCTGAAAAGCATTTTGCACGCATAAAAACT
The DNA here is from genome assembly GCF_949987615.1 of Pollachius pollachius. NCBI lineage: Eukaryota > Metazoa > Chordata > Actinopteri > Gadiformes > Gadidae > Pollachius > Pollachius pollachius. The sequence continues at coordinate 13,768 of NW_027641104.1, forward strand.
TGACATGTGAATATTTCTGTTTCTTTCAATGGAAACGTGTTATTATGCTTACAAAAGGGTTATTTAAGCATAAACCACCATTTGGGAGTGAATTCCATTAGTTTTGAGCAATATCAAAATTGAAAGGTCAGAATCACATTGTTGGTCAAAAAGTGCTTCTCTCGCTCTGAAAAGCATTTTGCACACATAAAAACTTGACATGTGAATATTTCTGTTACTTTCAATGGAAACGTGTTATTATGCTTACAAAAGGGTTATTTAAGCATAAACCACCATTTGGGAGTGAATTCCATTAGTTTTGAGCAATATCAAAATTGAAGGTCAGAGTCACATTGTTGGTCAAAAAGTGCTTCTCTCGCTCTGAAAAGCATTTTGCACACATAAAAACTTGACATGTGAATATTTCTGTTACTTTCAATGGAAACGTGTTATTATGCTTACAAAAGGGTTATTTAAGCATAAACCACCATTTGGGAGTGAATGCCATTAGTTTTGAGCAATATCAACATTGTAAGGTCAGAATCACATTGTTGGTCAAAAAGTGCTTCTCTCGCTCTGAAAAGCATTTTGCACACATAAAAACTAGAAACGTGAATATTTCTGTTACTTTCAGTGGAAACGTGTTATTATGCTTACAAAAGGGTTATTTAAGCATAAACCACCATTTGGGAGTGAATTCCATTAGTTTTGAGCAATATCAAAATTGAAAGGTCAGAATCACATTGTTGGTCAAAAAGTGCTTCTCTCGCTCTGAAAAGCATTTTGCACGCATAAAAACTTGACATGTGAATATTTCTGTTTCTTTCAATGGAAACGTGTTATTATGCTTACAAAAGGGTTATTTAAGCATAAACCACCATTTGGGAGTGAATTCCATTAGTTTTGAGCAATATCAAAATTGAAAGGTCAGAATCACATTGTTGGTCAAAAAGTGCTTCTCTCGCTCTGAAAAGCATTTTGCACGCATAAAAACTTGACATGTGAATATTTCTGTTTCTTTCAATGGAAACGTGTTATTATGCTTACAAAAGGGTTATTTAAGCATAAACCACCATTTGGGAGTGAATTCCATTAGTTTTGAGTAATATCAAAATTGAAAGGTCAGAATCACATTGTTGGTCAAAAAGTGCTTCTCTCGCTCTGAAAAGCATTTTGCACACATAAAAACTTGACATGTGAATATTTCTGTTACTTTCAATGGAAACGTGTTATTATGCTTACAAAAGGGTTATTTAAGCATAAACCACCGTTTGGGAGTGAATTCCATTAGTTTTGAGCAATATCAAAATTGAAAGGTCAGAGTCACATTGTTGGTCAAAAAGTGCTTCTCTCGCTCTGAAAAGCATTTTGCACGCATAAAAACTTGACATGTGAATATTTCTGTTTCTTTCAATGGAAACGTGTTATTATGCTTACAAAAGGGTTATTTAAGCATAAACCACCATTTGGGAGTGAATTCCATTAGTTTTGAGCAATATCAAAATTGAAAGGTCAGAATCACATTGTTGGTCAAAAAGTGCTTCTCTCGCTCTGAAAAGCATTTTGCACGCATAAAAACTTGACATGTGAATATTTCTGTTTCTTTCAATGGAAACGTGTTATTATGCTTACAAAAGGGTTATTTAAGCATAAACCACCATTTGGGAGTGAATTCCATTAGTTTTGAGTAATATCAAAATTGAAAGGTCAGAATCACATTGTTGGTCAAAAGTGCTTCTCCCCCCTCGCTCTGAAAAGCATTTTGCACACATAAAAACTTGACATGTGAATATTTCTGTTACTTTCAATGGAAACGTGTTATTATGCTTACAAAAGGGTTATTTAAGCATAAACCACCATTTGGGAGTGAATGCCATTAGTTTTGAGCAATATCAACATTGTAAGGTCAGAATCACATTGTTGGTCAAAAAGTGCTTCTCTCGCTCTGAAAAGCATTTTGCACACATAAAAACTAGAAACGTGAATATTTCTGTTACTTTCAATGGAAACGTGTTATTATGCTTACAAAAGGGTTATTTAAGCATAAACCACCATTTGGGAGTGAATTCCATTAGTTTTGAGCAATATCAAAATTGAAAGGTCAGAATCACATTGTTGGTCAAAAAGTGCTTCTCTCGCTCTGAAAAGCATTTTGCACGCATAAAAACTTGACATGTGAATATTTCTGTTTCTTTCAATGGAAACGTGTTATTATGCTTACAAAAGGGTTATTTAAGCATAAACCACCATTTGGGAGTGAATTCCATTAGTTTTGAGCAATATCAAAATTGAAAGGTCAGAATCACATTGTTGGTCAAAAAGTGCTTCTCTCGCTCTGAAAAGCATTTTGCACGCATAAAAACTTGACATGTGAATATTTCTGTTTCTTTCAATGGAAACGTGTTATTATGCTTACAAAAGGGTTATTTAAGCATAAACCACCATTTGGGAGTGAATTCCATTAGTTTTGAGCAATATCAAATTGAAAGGTCAGAATCACATTGTTGGTCAAAAAGTGCTTCTCTCGCTCTGAAAAGCATTTTGCACACATAAAAACTTGAAATGTGAATATTTCTGTTACTTTCAATGGAAACGTGTTATTATGCTTACAAAAGGGTTATTTAAGCATAAACCACCATTTGGGAGTGAATTCCATTAGTTTTGAGCAATATCAAAATTGAAAGGTCAGAATCACATTGTTGGTCAAAAAGTGCTTCTCTCGCTCTGAAAAGCATTTTGCACACATAAAAACTTGACATGTGAATATTTCTGTTACTTTCAATGGAAACGTGTTATTATGCTTACAAAAGGGTTATTTAAGCATAAACCACCATTTGGGAGTGAATTCCATTAGTTTTGAGCAATATCAAAATTGAAGGTCAGAGTCACATTGTTGGTCAAAAAGTGCTTCTCTCGCTCTGAAAAGCATTTTGCACACATAAAAACTTGACATGTGAATATTTCTGTTACTTTCAATGGAAACGTGTTATTATGCTTACAAAAGGGTTATTTAAGATAAACCACCATTTGGGAGTGAATGCCATTAGTTTTGAGCAATATCAACATTGTAAGGTCAGAATCACATTGTTGGTCAAAAAGTGCTTCTCTCGCTCTGAAAAGCATTTTGCACACATAAAAACTAGAAACGTGAATATTTCTGTTACTTTCAATGGAAACGTGTTATTATGCTTACAAAAGGGTTATTTAAGCATAAACCACCATTTGGGAGTGAATTCCATTAGTTTTGAGCAATATCAAAATTGAAAGGTCAGAATCACATTGTTGGTCAAAAAGTGCTTCTCTCGCTCTGAAAAGCATTTTGCACGCATAAAAACTTGACATGTGAATATTTCTGTTTCTTTCAATGGAAACGTGTTATTATGCTTACAAAAGGGTTATTTAAGCATAAACCACCATTTGGGAGTGAATTCCATTAGTTTTGAGCAATATCAAAATTGAAAGGTCAGAATCACATTGTTGGTCAAAAAGTGCTTCTCTCGCTCTGAAAAGCATTTTGCACGCATAAAAACTTGACATGTGAATATTTCTGTTTCTTTCAATGGAAACGTGTTATTATGCTTACAAAAGGGTTATTTAAGCATAAACCACCATTTGGGAGTGAATTCCATTAGTTTTGAGTAATATCAAAATTGAAAGGTCAGAATCACATTGTTGGTCAAAAAGTGCTTCTCTCGCTCTGAAAAGCATTTTGCACACATAAAAACTTGACATGTGAATATTTCTGTTACTTTCAATGGAAACGTGTTATTATGCTTACAAAAGGGTTATTTAAGCATAAACCACCATTTGGGAGTGAATTCCATTAGTTTTGAGCAATATCAAAATTGAAAGGTCAGAGTCACATTGTTGGTCAAAAAGTGCTTCTCTCGCTCTGAAAAGCATTTTGCACGCATAAAAACTTGACATGTGAATATTTCTGTTTCTTTCAATGGAAATGTGTTATTATGCTTACAAAAGGGTTATTTAAGCATAAACCACCATTTGGGAGTGAATTCCATTAGTTTTGAGCAATATCAAAATTGAAAGGTCAGAATCACATTGTTGGTCAAAAAGTGCTTCTCTCGCTCTGAAAAGCATTTTGCACGCATAAAAACTTGACATGTGAATATTTCTGTTTCTTTCAATGGAAACGTGTTATTATGCTTACAAAAGGGTTATTTAAGCATAAACCACCATTTGGGAGTGAATTCCATTAGTTTTGAGCAATATCAAAATTGAAAGGTCAGAATCACATTGTTGGTCAAAAAGTGCTTCTCTCGCTCTGAAAAGCATTTTGCACACATAAAAACTTGACATGTGAATATTTCTGTTACTTTCAATGGAAACGTGTTATTATGCTTACAAAAGGGTTATTTAAGCATAAACCACCATTTGGGAGTGAATTCCATTAGTTTTGAGCAATATCAAAATTGAAAGGTCAGAATCACATTGTTGGTCAAAAAGTGCTTCTCTCGCTCTGAAAAGCATTTTGCACGCATAAAAACTTGACATGTGAATATTTCTGTTTCTTTCAATGGAAACGTGTTATTATGCTTACAAAAGGGTTATTTAAGCATAAACCACCATTTGGGAGTGAATTCCATTAGTTTTGAGCAATATCAAAATTGAAAGGTCAGAATCACATTGTTGGTCAAAAAGTGCTTCTCTCGCTCTGAAAAGCATTTTGCACGCATAAAAACTTGACATGTGAATATTTCTGTTTCTTTCAATGGAAACGTGTTATTATGCTTACAAAAGGGTTATTTAAGCATAAACCACCATTTGGGAGTGAATTCCATTAGTTTTGAGTAATATCAAAATTGAAAGGTCAGAATCACATTGTTGGTCAAAAAGTGCTTCTCTCGCTCTGAAAAGCATTTTGCACACATAAAAACTTGACATGTGAATATTTCTGTTACTTTCAATGGAAACGTGTTATTATGCTTACAAAAGGGTTATTTAAGCATAAACCACCATTTGGGAGTGAATTCCATTAGTTTTGAGCAATATCAAAATTGAAAGGTCAGAGTCACATTGTTGGTCAAAAAGTGCTTCTCTCGCTCTGAAAAGCATTTTGCACGCATAAAAACTTGACATGTGAATATTTCTGTTTCTTTCAATGGAAATGTGTTATTATGCTTACAAAAGGGTTATTTAAGCATAAACCACCATTTGGGAGTGAATTCCATTAGTTTTGAGCAATATCAAAATTGAAAGGTCAGAATCACATTGTTGGTCAAAAAGTGCTTCTCTCGCTCTGAAAAGCATTTTGCACGCATAAAAACTTGACATGTGAATATTTCTGTTTCTTTCAATGGAAACGTGTTATTATGCTTACAAAAGGGTTATTTAAGCATAAACCACCATTTGGGAGTGAATTCCATTAGTTTTGAGCAATATCAAAATTGAAAGGTCAGAATCACATTGTTGGTCAAAAAGTGCTTCTCTCGCTCTGAAAAGCATTTTGCACGCATAAAACTTGACATGTGAATATTTCTGTTTCTTTCAATGGAAACGTGTTATTATGCTTACAAAAGGGTTATTTAAGCATAAACCACCATTTGGGAGTGAATTCCATTAGTTTTGAGTAATATCAAAATTGAAAGGTCAGAATCACATTGTTGGTCAAAAAGTGCTTCTCTCGCTCTGAAAAGCATTTTGCACACATAAAAACTTGACATGTGAATATTTCTGTTACTTTCAATGGAAACGTGTTATTATGCTTACAAAAGGGTTATTTAAGCATAAACCACCATTTGGGAGTGAATTCCATTAGTTTTGAGCAATATCAAAATTGAAAGGTCAGAATCACATTGTTGGTCAAAAAGTGCTTCTCTCGCTCTGAAAAGCATTTTGCACACATAAAAACTTGACATGTGAATATTTCTGTTACTTTCAATGGAAACGTGTTATTATGCTTACAAAAGGGTTATTTAAGCATAAACCACCATTTGGGAGTGAATTCCATTAGTTTTGAGCAATATCAAAATTGAAGGTCAGAGTCACATTGTTGGTCAAAAAGTGCTTCTCTCGCTCTGAAAAGCATTTTGCACACATAAAAACTTGACATGTGAATATTTCTGTTACTTTCAATGGAAACGTGTTATTATGCTTACAAAAGGGTTATTTAAGCATAAACCACCATTTGGGAGTGAATGCCATTAGTTTTGAGCAATATCAACATTGTAAGGTCAGAATCACATTGTTGGTCAAAAAGTGCTTCTCTCGCTCTGAAAAGCATTTTGCACACATAAAAACTAGAAACGTGAATATTTCTGTTACTTTCAATGGAAACGTGTTATTATGCTTACAAAAGGGTTATTTAAGCATAAACCACCATTTGGGAGTGAATTCCATTAGTTTTGAGCAATATCAAAATTGAAAGGTCAGAATCACATTGTTGGTCAAAAAGTGCTTCTCTCGCTCTGAAAAGCATTTTGCACACATAAAAACTTGACATGTGAATATTTCTGTTACTTTCAATGGAAACGTGTTATTATGCTTACAAAAGGGTTATTTAAGCATAAACCACCATTTGGGAGTGAATGCCATTAGTTTTGAGCAATATCAACATTGTAAGGTCAGAATCACATTGTTGGTCAAAAAGTGCTTCTCTCGCTCTGAAAAGCATTTTGCACACATAAAAACTTGACATGTGAATATTTCTGTTACTTTCAATGGAAACGTGTTATTATGCTTACAAAAGGGTTATTTAAGCATAAACCACCATTTGGGAGTGAATTCCATTAGTTTTGAGCAATATCAAAATTGAAAGGTCAGAATCACATTGTTGGTCAAAAAGTGCTTCTCTCGCTCTGAAAAGCATTTTGCACGCATAAAAACTTGACATGTGAATATTTCTGTTTCTTTCAATGGAAACGTGTTATTATGCTTACAAAAGGGTTATTTAAGCATAAACCACCATTTGGGAGTGAATTCCATTAGTTTTGAGCAATATCAAAATTGAAAGGTCAGAATCACATTGTTGGTCAAAAAGTGCTTCTCTCGCTCTGAAAAGCATTTTGCACGCATAAAAACTTGACATGTGAATATTTCTGTTTCTTTCAATGGAAACGTGTTATTATGCTTACAAAAGGGTTATTTAAGCATAAACCACCATTTGGGAGTGAATTCCATTAGTTTTGAGTAATATCAAAATTGAAAGGTCAGAATCACATTGTTGGTCAAAAAGTGCTTCTCTCGCTCTGAAAAGCATTTTGCACACATAAAAACTTGACATGTGAATATTTCTGTTACTTTCAATGGAAACGTGTTATTATGCTTACAAAAGGGTTATTTAAGCATAAACCACCATTTGGGAGTGAATTCCATTAGTTTTGAGCAATATCAAAATTGAAAGGTCAGAATCACATTGTTGGTCAAAAAGTGCTTCTCTCGCTCTGAAAAGCATTTTGCACACATAAAAACTTGACATGTGAATATTTCTGTTACTTTCAATGGAAACGTGTTATTATGCTTACAAAAGGGTTATTTAAGCATAAACCACCATTTGGGAGTGAATTCCATTAGTTTTGAGCAATATCAAAATTGAAGGTCAGAGTCACATTGTTGGTCAAAAAGTGCTTCTCTCGCTCTGAAAAGCATTTTGCACACATAAAAACTTGACATGTGAATATTTCTGTTACTTTCAATGGAAACGTGTTATTATGCTTACAAAAGGGTTATTTAAGCATAAACCACCATTTGGGAGTGAATGCCATTAGTTTTGAGCAATATCAACATTGTAAGGTCAGAATCACATTGTTGGTCAAAAAGTGCTTCTCTCGCTCTGAAAAGCATTTTGCACACATAAAAACTAGAAACGTGAATATTTCTGTTACTTTCAATGGAAACGTGTTATTATGCTTACAAAAGGGTTATTTAAGCATAAACCACCATTTGGGAGTGAATTCCATTAGTTTTGAGCAATATCAAAATTGAAAGGTCAGAATCACATTGTTGGTCAAAAAGTGCTTCTCTCGCTCTGAAAAGCATTTTGCACGCATAAAAACTTGACATGTGAATATTTCTGTTTCTTTCAATGGAAACGTGTTATTATGCTTACAAAAGGGTTATTTAAGCATAAACCACCATTTGGGAGTGAATTCCATTAGTTTTGAGCAATATCAAAATTGAAAGGTCAGAATCACATTGTTGGTCAAAAAGTGCTTCTCTCGCTCTGAAAAGCATTTTGCACGCATAAAAACTTGACATGTGAATATTTCTGTTTCTTTCAATGGAAACGTGTTATTATGCTTACAAAAGGGTTATTTAAGCATAAACCACCATTTGGGAGTGAATTCCATTAGTTTTGAGTAATATCAAAATTGAAAGGTCAGAATCACATTGTTGGTCAAAAAGTGCTTCTCTCGCTCTGAAAAGCATTTTGCACACATAAAAACTTGACATGTGAATATTTCTGTTACTTTCAATGGAAACGTGTTATTATGCTTACAAAAGGGTTATTTAAGCATAAACCACCATTTGGGAGTGAATTCCATTAGTTTTGAGCAATATCAAAATTGAAAGGTCAGAGTCACATTGTTGGTCAAAAAGTGCTTCTCTCGCTCTGAAAAGCATTTTGCACGCATAAAAACTTGACATGTGAATATTTCTGTTTCTTTCAATGGAAATGTGTTATTATGCTTACAAAAGGGTTATTTAAGCATAAACCACCATTTGGGAGTGAATTCCATTAGTTTTGAGCAATATCAAAATTGAAAGGTCAGAATCACATTGTTGGTCAAAAAGTGCTTCTCTCGCTCTGAAAAGCATTTTGCACGCATAAAAACTTGACATGTGAATATTTCTGTTTCTTTCAATGGAAACGTGTTATTATGCTTACAAAAGGGTTATTTAAGCATAAACCACCATTTGGGAGTGAATTCCATTAGTTTTGAGCAATATCAAAATTGAAAGGTCAGAATCACATTGTTGGTCAAAAAGTGCTTCTCTCGCTCTGAAAAGCATTTTGCACACATAAAAACTTGACATGTGAATATTTCTGTTACTTTCAATGGAAACGTGTTATTATGCTTACAAAAGGGTTATTTAAGCATAAACCACCATTTGGGAGTGAATTCCATTAGTTTTGAGCAATATCAAAATTGAAAGGTCAGAATCACATTGTTGGTCAAAAAGTGCTTCTCTCGCTCTGAAAAGCATTTTGCACGCATAAAAACTTGACATGTGAATATTTCTGTTTCTTTCAATGGAAACGTGTTATTATGCTTACAAAAGGGTTATTTAAGCATAAACCACCATTTGGGAGTGAATTCCATTAGTTTTGAGCAATATCAAAATTGAAAGGTCAGAATCACATTGTTGGTCAAAAAGTGCTTCTCTCGCTCTGAAAAGCATTTTGCACGCATAAAAACTTGACATGTGAATATTTCTGTTTCTTTCAATGGAAACGTGTTATTATGCTTACAAAAGGGTTATTTAAGCATAAACCACCATTTGGGAGTGAATTCCATTAGTTTTGAGTAATATCAAAATTGAAAGGTCAGAATCACATTGTTGGTCAAAAAGTGCTTCTCTCGCTCTGAAAAGCATTTTGCACACATAAAAACTTGACATGTGAATATTTCTGTTACTTTCAATGGAAATGTGTTATTATGCTTACAAAAGGGTTATTTAAGCATAAACCACCATTTGGGAGTGAATTCCATTAGTTTTGAGCAATATCAAAATTGAAAGGTCAGAATCACATTGTTGGTCAAAAAGTGCTTCTCTCGCTCTGAAAAGCATTTTGCACGCATAAAAACTTGACATGTGAATATTTCTGTTTCTTTCAATGGAAACGTGTTATTATGCTTACAAAAGGGTTATTTAAGCATAAACCACCATTTGGGAGTGAATTCCATTAGTTTTGAGCAATATCAAAATTGAAAGGTCAGAATCACATTGTTGGTCAAAAAGTGCTTCTCTCGCTCTGAAAAGCATTTTGCACGCATAAAAACTTGACATGTGAATATTTCTGTTTCTTTCAATGGAAACGTGTTATTATGCTTACAAAAGGGTTATTTAAGCATAAACCACCATTTGGGAGTGAATTCCATTAGTTTTGAGTAATATCAAAATTGAAAGGTCAGAATCACATTGTTGGTCAAAAAGTGCTTCTCTCGCTCTGAAAAGCATTTTGCACACATAAAAACTTGACATGTGAATATTTCTGTTACTTTCAATGGAAACGTGTTATTATGCTTACAAAAGGGTTATTTAAGCATAAACCACCATTTGGGAGTGAATTCCATTAGTTTTGAGCAATATCAAAATTGAAAGGTCAGAATCACATTGTTGGTCAAAAAGTGCTTCTCTCGCTCTGAAAAGCATTTTGCACACATAAAAACTTGACATGTGAATATTTCTGTTACTTTCAATGGAAACGTGTTATTATGCTTACAAAAGGGTTATTTAAGCATAAACCACCATTTGGGAGTGAATTCCATTAGTTTTGAGCAATATCAAAATTGAAGGTCAGAGTCACATTGTTGGTCAAAAAGTGCTTCTCTCGCTCTGAAAAGCATTTTGCACACATAAAAACTTGACATGTGAATATTTCTGTTACTTTCAATGGAAACGTGTTATTATGCTTACAAAAGGGTTATTTAAGCATAAACCACCATTTGGGAGTGAATGCCATTAGTTTTGAGCAATATCAACATTGTAAGGTCAGAATCACATTGTTGGTCAAAAAGTGCTTCTCTCGCTCTGAAAAGCATTTTGCACACATAAAAACTAGAAACGTGAATATTTCTGTTACTTTCAATGGAAACGTGTTATTATGCTTACAAAAGGGTTATTTAAGCATAAACCACCATTTGGGAGTGAATTCCATTAGTTTTGAGCAATATCAAAATTGAAAGGTCAGAATCACATTGTTGGTCAAAAAGTGCTTCTCTCGCTCTGAAAAGCATTTTGCACGCATAAAAACTTGACATGTGAATATTTCTGTTTCTTTCAATGGAAACGTGTTATTATGCTTACAAAAGGGTTATTTAAGCATAAACCACCATTTGGGAGTGAATTCCATTAGTTTTGAGCAATATCAAAATTGAAAGGTCAGAATCACATTGTTGGTCAAAAAGTGCTTCTCTCGCTCTGAAAAGCATTTTGCACGCATAAAAACTTGACATGTGAATATTTCTGTTTCTTTCAATGGAAACGTGTTATTATGCTTACAAAAGGGTTATTTAAGCATAAACCACCATTTGGGAGTGAATTCCATTAGTTTTGAGTAATATCAAAATTGAAAGGTCAGAATCACATTGTTGGTCAAAAAGTGCTTCTCTCGCTCTGAAAAGCATTTTGCACGCATAAAAACTTGACATGTGAATATTTCTGTTTCTTTCAATGGAAACGTGTTATTATGCTTACAAAAGGGTTATTTAAGCATAAACCACCATTTGGGAGTGAATTCCATTAGTTTTGAGCAATATCAAAATTGAAAGGTCAGAATCACATTGTTGGTCAAAAAGTGCTTCTCTCGCTCTGAAAAGCATTTTGCACGCATAAAAACTTGACATGTGAATATTTCTGTTTCTTTCAATGGAAACGTGTTATTATGCTTACAAAAGGGTTATTTAAGCATAAACCACCATTTGGGAGTGAATTCCATTAGTTTTGAGCAATATCAAAATTGAAAGGTCAGAATCACATTGTTGGTCAAAAAGTGCTTCTCTCGCTCTGAAAAGCATTTTGCACGCATAAAAACTTGACATGTGAATATTTCTGTTTCTTTCAATGGAAACGTGTTATTATGCTTACAAAAGGGTTATTTAAGCATAAACCACCATTTGGGAGTGAATTCCATTAGTTTTGAGTAATATCAAAATTGAAAGGTCAGAATCACATTGTTGGTCAAAAAGTGCTTCTCTCGCTCTGAAAAGCATTTTGCACACATAAAAACTTGACATGTGAATATTTCTGTTACTTTCAATGGAAACGTGTTATTATGCTTACAAAAGGGTTATTTAAGCATAAACCACCATTTGGGAGTGAATTCCATTAGTTTTGAGCAATATCAAAATTGAAAGGTCAGAATCACATTGTTGGTCAAAAAGTGCTTCTCTCGCTCTGAAAAGCATTTTGCACACATAAAAACTTGACATGTGAATATTTCTGTTACTTTCAATGGAAACGTGTTATTATGCTTACAAAAGGGTTATTTAAGCATAAACCACCATTTGGGAGTGAATTCCATTAGTTTTGAGCAATATCAAAATTGAAGGTCAGAGTCACATTGTTGGTCAAAAAGTGCTTCTCTCGCTCTGAAAAGCATTTTGCACACATAAAAACTTGACATGTGAATATTTCTGTTACTTTCAATGGAAACGTGTTATTATGCTTACAAAAGGGTTATTTAAGCATAAACCACCATTTGGGAGTGAATGCCATTAGTTTTGAGCAATATCAACATTGTAAGGTCAGAATCACATTGTTGGTCAAAAAGTGCTTCTCTCGCTCTGAAAAGCATTTTGCACACATAAAAACTAGAAACGTGAATATTTCTGTTACTTTCAATGGAAACGTGTTATTATGCTTACAAAAGGGTTATTTAAGCATAAACCACCATTTGGGAGTGAATTCCATTAGTTTTGAGCAATATCAAAATTGAAAGGTCAGAATCACATTGTTGGTCAAAAAGTGCTTCTCTCGCTCTGAAAAGCATTTTGCACGCATAAAAACTTGACATGTGAATATTTCTGTTTCTTTCAATGGAAACGTGTTATTATGCTTACAAAAGGGTTATTTAAGCATAAACCACCATTTGGGAGTGAATTCCATTAGTTTTGAGCAATATCAAAATTGAAAGGTCAGAATCACATTGTTGGTCAAAAAGTGCTTCTCTCGCTCTGAAAAGCATTTTGCACGCATAAAAACTTGACATGTGAATATTTCTGTTTCTTTCAATGGAAACGTGTTATTATGCTTACAAAAGGGTTATTTAAGCATAAACCACCATTTGGGAGTGAATTCCATTAGTTTTGAGCAATATCAAAATTGAAAGGTCAGAGTCACATTGTTGGTCAAAAGTGCTTCTCTCGCTCTGAAAAGCATTTTGCACGCATAAAAACTTGACATGTGAATATTTCTGTTTCTTTCAATGGAAATGTGTTATTATGCTTACAAAAAGGGTTATTTAAGCATAAACCACCATTTGGGAGTGAATTCCATTAGTTTTGAGCAATATCAAAATTGAAAGGTCAGAATCACATTGTTGGTCAAAAAGTGCTTCTCTCGCTCTGAAAAGCATTTTGCACGCATAAAAACTTGACATGTGAATATTTCTGTTTCTTTCAATGGAAACGTGTTATTATGCTTACAAAAGGGTTATTTAAGCATAAACCACCATTTGGGAGTGAATTCCATTAGTTTTGAGCAATATCAAAATTGAAAGGTCAGAATCACATTGTTGGTCAAAAAGTGCTTCTCTCGCTCTGAAAAGCATTTTGCACGCATAAAAACTTGACATGTGAATATTTCTGTTTCTTTCAATGGAAACGTGTTATTATGCTTACAAAAGGGTTATTTAAGCATAAACCACCATTTGGGAGTGAATTCCATTAGTTTTGAGCAATATCAAAATTGAAAGGTCAGAATCACATTGTTGGTCAAAAAGTGCTTCTCTCGCTCTGAAAAGCATTTTGCACACATAAAAACTTGACATGTGAATATTTCTGTTACTTTCAATGGAAACGTGTTATTATGCTTACAAAAGGGTTATTTAAGCATAAACCACCATTTGGGAGTGAATTCCATTAGTTTTGAGCAATATCAAAATTGAAAGGTCAGAATCACATTGTTGGTCAAAAAGTGCTTCTCTCGCTCTGAAAAGCATTTTGCACGCATAAAAACTTGACATGTGAAATATTTCTGTTTCTTTCAATGGAAACGTGTTATTATGCTTACAAAAGGGTTATTTAAGCATAAACCACCATTTGGGAGTGAATTCCATTAGTTTTGAGTAATATCAAAATTGAAAGGTCAGAATCACATTGTTGGTCAAAAAGTGCTTCTCTCGCTCTGAAAAGCATTTTGCACACATAAAAACTTGACATGTGAATATTTCTGTTACTTTCAATGGAAACGTGTTATTATGCTTACAAAAGGGTTATTTAAGCATAAACCACCATTTGGGAGTGAATTCCATTAGTTTTGAGCAATATCAAAATTGAAAGGTCAGAATCACATTGTTGGTCAAAAAGTGCTTCTCTCGCTCTGAAAAGCATTTTGCACACATAAAAACTTGACATGTGAATATTTCTGTTACTTTCAATGGAATCTTGTTATTATGCTTACAAAAGGGTTATTTAAGCATAAACCACCATTTGGGAGTGAATTCCATTAGTTTTGAGCAATATCAAAATTGAAGGTCAGAGTCACATTGTTGGTCAAAAAGTGCTTCTCTCGCTCTGAAAAGCATTTTGCACACATAAAAACTTGACATGTGAATATTTCTGTTACTTTCAATGGAAACGTGTTATTATGCTTACAAAAGGGTTATTTAAGCATAAACCACCATTTGGGAGTGAATGCCATTAGTTTTGAGCAATATCAACATTGTAAGGTCAGAATCACATTGTTGGTCAAAAAGTGCTTCTCTCGCTCTGAAAAGCATTTTGCACACATAAAAACTAGAAACGTGAATATTTCTGTTACTTTCAATGGAAACGTGTTATTATGCTTACAAAAGGGTTATTTAAGCATAAACCACCATTTGGGAGTGAATTCCATTAGTTTTGAGCAATATCAAAATTGAAAGGTCAGAATCACATTGTTGGTCAAAAAGTGCTTCTCTCGCTCTGAAAAGCATTTTGCACGCATAAAAACTTGACATGTGAATATTTCTGTTTCTTTCAATGGAAACGTGTTATTATGCTTACAAAAGGGTTATTTAAGCATAAACCACCATTTGGGAGTGAATTCCATTAGTTTTGAGCAATATCAAAATTGAAAGGTCAGAATCACATTGTTGGTCAAAAAGTGCTTCTCTCGCTCTGAAAAGCATTTTGCACGCATAAAAACTTGACATGTGAATATTTCTGTTTCTTTCAATGGAAACGTGTTATTATGCTTACAAAAGGGTTATTTAAGCATAAACCACCATTTGGGAGTGAATTCCATTAGTTTTGAGTAATATCAAAATTGAAAGGTCAGAATCACATTGTTGGTCAAAAAGTGCTTCTCTCGCTCTGAAAAGCATTTTGCACACATAAAAACTTGACATGTGAATATTTCTGTTACTTTCAATGGAAACGTGTTATTATGCTTACAAAAGGGTTATTTAAGCATAAACCACCATTTGGGAGTGAATTCCATTAGTTTTGAGCAATATCAAAATTGAAAGGTCAGAATCACATTGTTGGTCAAAAAGTGCTTCTCTCGCTCTGAAAAGCATTTTGCACACATAAAAACTTCACATGTGAATATTTCTGTTACTTTCAATGGAAACGTGTTATTATGCTTACAAAAGGGTTATTTAAGCATAAACCACCATTTGGGAGTGAATTCCATTAGTTTTGAGCAATATCAAAATTGAAGGTCAGAGTCACATTGTTGGTCAAAAAGTGCTTCTCTCGCTCTGAAAAGCATTTTGCACACATAAAAACTTGACATGTGAATATTTCTGTTACTTTCAATGGAAACGTGTTATTATGCTTACAAAAGGGTTATTTAAGCATAAACCACCATTTGGGAGTGAATGCCATTAGTTTTGAGCAATATCAACATTGTAAGGTCAGAATCACATTGTTGGTCAAAAAGTGCTTCTCTCGCTCTGAAAAGCATTTTGCACACATAAAAACTAGAAACGTGAATATTTCTGTTACTTTCAATGGAAACGTGTTATTATGCTTACAAAAGGGTTATTTAAGCATAAACCACCATTTGGGAGTGAATTCCATTAGTTTTGAGCAATATCAAAATTGAAAGGTCAGAATCACATTGTTGGTCAAAAAGTGCTTCTCTCGCTCTGAAAAGCATTTTGCACGCATAAAAACTTGACATGTGAATATTTCTGTTTCTTTCAATGGAAACGTGTTATTATGCTTACAAAAGGGTTATTTAAGCATAAACCACCATTTGGGAGTGAATTCCATTAGTTTTGAGCAATATCAAAATTGAAAGGTCAGAATCACATTGTTGGTCAAAAAGTGCTTCTCTCGCTCTGAAAAGCATTTTGCACGCATAAAAACTTGACATGTGAATATTTCTGTTTCTTTCAATGGAAACGTGTTATTATGCTTACAAAAGGGTTATTTAAGCATAAACCACCATTTGGGAGTGAATTCCATTAGTTTTGAGCAATATCAAAATTGAAAGGTCAGAGTCACATTGTTGGTCAAAAAGTGCTTCTCTCGCTCTGAAAAGCATTTTGCACGCATAAAAACTTGACATGTGAATATTTCTGTTTCTTTCAATGGAAATGTGTTATTATGCTTACAAAAGGGTTATTTAAGCATAAACCACCATTTGGGAGTGAATTCCATTAGTTTTGAGCAATATCAAAATTGAAAGGTCAGAATCACATTGTTGGTCAAAAAGTGCTTCTCTCGCTCTGAAAAGCATTTTGCACGCATAAAAACTTGACATGTGAATATTTCTGTTTCTTTCAATGGAAACGTGTTATTATGCTTACAAAAGGGTTATTTAAGCATAAACCACCATTTGGGAGTGAATTCCATTAGTTTTGAGCAATATCAAAATTGAAAGGTCAGAATCACATTGTTGGTCAAAAAGTGCTTCTCTCGCTCTGAAAAGCATTTTGCACGCATAAAAACTTGACATGTGAATATTTCTGTTTCTTTCAATGGAAACGTGTTATTATGCTTACAAAAGGGTTATTTAAGCATAAACCACCATTTGGGAGTGAATTCCATTAGTTTTGAGCAATATCAAAATTGAAAGGTCAGAATCACATTGTTGGTCAAAAAGTGCTTCTCTCGCTCTGAAAAGCATTTTGCACACATAAAAACTTGACATGTGAATATTTCTGTTACTTTCAATGGAAACGTGTTATTATGCTTACAAAAGGGTTATTTAAGCATAAACCACCATTTGGGAGTGAATTCCATTAGTTTTGAGCAATATCAAAATTGAAAGGTCAGAATCACATTGTTGGTCAAAAAGTGCTTCTCTCGCTCTGAAAAGCATTTTGCACGCATAAAAACTTGACATGTGAATATTTCTGTTTCTTTCAATGGAAACGTGTTATTATGCTTACAAAAGGGTTATTTAAGCATAAACCACCATTTGGGAGTGAATTCCATTAGTTTTGAGTAATATCAAAATTGAAAGGTCAGAATCACATTGTTGGTCAAAAAGTGCTTCTCTCGCTCTGAAAAGCATTTTGCACACATAAAAACTTGACATGTGAATATTTCTGTTACTTTCAATGGAAACGTGTTATTATGCTTACAAAAGGGTTATTTAAGCATAAACCACCATTTGGGAGTGAATTCCATTAGTTTTGAGCAATATCAAAATTGAAAGGTCAGAATCACATTGTTGGTCAAAAAGTGCTTCTCTCGCTCTGAAAAGCATTTTGCACACATAAAAACTTGACATGTGAATATTTCTGTTACTTTCAATGGAAACGTGTTATTATGCTTACAAAAGGGTTATTTAAGCATAAACCACCATTTGGGAGTGAATTCCATTAGTTTTGAGCAATATCAAAATTGAAGGTCAGAGTCACATTGTTGGTCAAAAAGTGCTTCTCTCGCTCTGAAAAGCATTTTGCACACATAAAAACTTGACATGTGAATATTTCTGTTACTTTCAATGGAAACGTGTTATTATGCTTACAAAAGGGTTATTTAAGCATAAACCACCATTTGGGAGTGAATGCCATTAGTTTTGAGCAATATCAACATTGTAAGGTCAGAATCACATTGTTGGTCAAAAAGTGCTTCTCTCGCTCTGAAAAGCATTTTGCACACATAAAAACTAGAAACGTGAATATTTCTGTTACTTTCAATGGAAACGTGTTATTATGCTTACAAAAGGGTTATTTAAGCATAAACCACCATTTGGGAGTGAATTCCATTAGTTTTGAGCAATATCAAAATTGAAAGGTCAGAATCACATTGTTGGTCAAAAAGTGCTTCTCTCGCTCTGAAAAGCATTTTGCACGCATAAAAACTTGACATGTGAATATTTCTGTTTCTTTCAATGGAAACGTGTTATTATGCTTACAAAAGGGTTATTTAAGCATAAACCACCATTTGGGAGTGAATTCCATTAGTTTTGAGCAATATCAAAATTGAAAGGTCAGAATCACATTGTTGGTCAAAAAGTGCTTCTCTCGCTCTGAAAAGCATTTTGCACGCATAAAAACTTGACATGTGAATATTTCTGTTTCTTTCAATGGAAACGTGTTATTATGCTTACAAAAGGGTTATTTAAGCATAAACCACCATTTGGGAGTGAATTCCATTAGTTTTGAGCAATATCAAAATTGAAAGGTCAGAATCACATTGTTTGTCAAAAAGTGCTTCTCTCGCTCTGAAAAGCATTTTGCACACATAAAAACTTGACATGTGAATATTTCTGTTACTTTCAATGGAAACGTGTTATTATGCTTACAAAAGGGTTATTTAAGCATAAACCACCATTTGGGAGTGAATTCCATTAGTTTTGAGCAATATCAAAATTGAAGGTCAGAGTCACATTGTTGGTCAAAAAGTGCTTCTCTCGCTCTGAAAAGCATTTTGCACGCATAAAAACTTGACATGTGAATATTTCTGTTTCTTTCAATGGAAACGTGTTATTATGCTTACAAAAGGGTTATTTAAGCATAAACCACCATTTGGGAGTGAATTCCATTAGTTTTGAGTAATATCAAAATTGAAAGGTCAGAATCACATTGTTGGTCAAAAAGTGCTTCTCTCGCTCTGAAAAGCATTTTGCACACATAAAAACTTGACATGTGAATATTTCTGTTACTTTCAATGGAAACGTGTTATTATGCTTACAAAAGGGTTATTTAAGCATAAACCACCATTTGGGAGTGAATTCCATTAGTTTTGAGCAATATCAAAATTGAAAGGTCAGAATCACATTGATGGTCAAAAAGTGCTTCTCTCGCTCTGAAAAGCATTTTGCACACATAAAAACTTGACATGTGAATATTTCTGTTACTTTCAATGGAAACGTGTTATTATGCTTACAAAAGGGTTATTTAAGCATAAACCACCATTTGGGAGTGAATTCCATTAGTTTTGAGCAATATCAAAATTGAAGGTCAGAGTCACATTGTTGGTCAAAAAGTGCTTCTCTCGCTCTGAAAAGCATTTTGCACACATAAAAACTTGACATGTGAATATTTCTGTTACTTTCAATGGAAACGTGTTATTATGCTTACAAAAGGGTTATTTAAGCATAAACCACCATTTGGGAGTGAATGCCATTAGTTTTGAGCAATATCAACATTGTAAGGTCAGAATCACATTGTTGGTCAAAAAGTGCTTCTCTCGCTCTGAAAAGCATTTTGCACACATAAAAACTAGAAACGTGAATATTTCTGTTACTTTCAATGGAAACGTGTTATTATGCTTACAAAAGGGTTATTTAAGCATAAACCACCATTTGGGAGTGAATTCCATTAGTTTTGAGCAATATCAAAATTGAAAGGTCAAAATCACATTGTTGGTCAAAAAGTGCTTCTCTCGCTCTGAAAAGCATTTTGCACGCATAAAAACTTGACATGTGAATATTTCTGTTTCTTTCAATGGAAACGTGTTATTATGCTTACAAAAGGGTTATTTAAGCATAAACCACCATTTGGGAGTGAATTCCATTAGTTTTGAGCAATATCAAAATTGAAAGGTCAGAATCACATTGTTGGTCAAAAAGTGCTTCTCTCGCTCTGAAAAGCATTTTGCACGCATAAAAACTTGACATGTGAATATTTCTGTTTCTTTCAATGGAAACGTGTTATTATGCTTACAAAAGGGTTATTTAAGCATAAACCACCATTTGGGAGTGAATTCCATTAGTTTTGAGTAATATCAAAATTGAAAGGTCAGAATCACATTGTTGGTCAAAAAGTGCTTCTCTCGCTCTGAAAAGCATTTTGCACGCATAAAAACTTGACATGTGAATATTTCTGTTTCTTTCAATGGAAACGTGTTATTATGCTTACAAAAGGGTTATTTAAGCATAAACCACCATTTGGGAGTGAATTCCATTAGTTTTGAGCAATATCAAAATTGAAAGGTCAGAATCACATTGTTGGTCAAAAAGTGCTTCTCTCGCTCTGAAAAGCATTTTGCACGCATAAAAACTTGACATGTGAATATTTCTGTTTCTTTCAATGGAAACGTGTTATTATGCTTACAAAAGGGTTATTTAAGCATAAACCACCATTTGGGAGTGAATTCCATTAGTTTTGAGCAATATCAAAATTGAAAGGTCAGAATCACATTGTTGGTCAAAAAGTGCTTCTCTCGCTCTGAAAAGCATTTTGCACGCATAAAAACTTGACATGTGAATATTTCTGTTTCTTTCAATGGAAACGTGTTATTATGCTTACAAAAGGGTTATTTAAGCATAAACCACCATTTGGGAGTGAATTCCATTAGTTTTGAGTAATATCAAAATTGAAAGGTCAGAATCACATTGTTGGTCAAAAAGTGCTTCTCTCGCTCTGAAAAGCATTTTGCACACATAAAAACTTGACATGTGAATATTTCTGTTACTTTCAATGGAAACGTGTTATTATGCTTACAAAAGGGTTATTTAAGCATAAACCACCATTTGGGAGTGAATTCCATTAGTTTTGAGCAATATCAAAATTGAAAGGTCAGAATCACATTGTTGGTCAAAAAGTGCTTCTCTCGCTCTGAAAAGCATTTTGCACACATAAAAACTTGACATGTGAATATTTCTGTTACTTTCAATGGAAACGTGTTATTATGCTTACAAAAGGGTTATTTAAGCATAAACCACCATTTGGGAGTGAATTCCATTAGTTTTGAGCAATATCAAAATTGAAAGGTCAGAATCACATTGTTGGTCAAAAAGTGCTTCTCTCGCTCTGAAAAGCATTTTGCACGCATAAAAACTTGACATGTGAATATTTCTGTTTCTTTCAATGGAAACGTGTTATTATGCTTACAAAAGGGTTATTTAAGCATAAACCACCATTTGGGAGTGAATTCCATTAGTTTTGAGCAATATCAAAATTGAAAGGTCAGAGTCACATTGTTGGTCAAAAAGTGCTTCTCTCGCTCTGAAAAGCATTTTGCACGCATAAAAACTTGACATGTGAATATTTCTGTTTCTTTCAATGGAAATGTGTTATTATGCTTACAAAAGGGTTATTTAAGCATAAACCACCATTTGGGAGTGAATTCCATTAGTTTTGAGCAATATCAAAATTGAAAGGTCAGAATCACATTGTTGGTCAAAAAGTGCTTCTCTCGCTCTGAAAAGCATTTTGCACGCATAAAAACTTGACATGTGAATATTTCTGTTTCTTTCAATGGAAACGTGTTATTATGCTTACAAAAGGGTTATTTAAGCATAAACCACCATTTGGGAGTGAATTCCATTAGTTTTGAGCAATATCAAAATTGAAAGGTCAGAATCACATTGTTGGTCAAAAAGTGCTTCTCTCGCTCTGAAAAGCATTTTGCACGCATAAAAACTTGACATGTGAATATTTCTGTTTCTTTCAATGGAAACGTGTTATTATGCTTACAAAAGGGTTATTTAAGCATAAACCACCATTTGGGAGTGAATTCCATTAGTTTTGAGCAATATCAAAATTGAAAGGTCAGAATCACATTGTTGGTCAAAAAGTGCTTCTCTCGCTCTGAAAAGCATTTTGCACACATAAAAACTTGACATGTGAATATTTCTGTTACTTTCAATGGAAACGTGTTATTATGCTTACAAAAGGGTTATTTAAGCATAAACCACCATTTGGGAGTGAATTCCATTAGTTTTGAGCAATATCAAAATTGAAAGGTCAGAATCACATTGTTGGTCAAAAAGTGCTTCTCTCGCTCTGAAAAGCATTTTGCACGCATAAAAACTTGACATGTGAATATTTCTGTTTCTTTCAATGGAAACGTGTTATTATGCTTACAAAAGGGTTATTTAAGCATAAACCACCATTTGGGAGTGAATTCCATTAGTTTTGAGTAATATCAAAATTGAAAGGTCAGAATCACATTGTTGGTCAAAAAGTGCTTCTCTCGCTCTGAAAAGCATTTGCACACATAAAAACTTGACATGTGAATATTTCTGTTACTTTCAATGGAAACGTGTTATTATGCTTACAAAAGGGTTATTTAAGCATAAACCACCATTTGGGAGTGAATTCCATTAGTTTTGAGCAATATCAAAATTGAAAGGTCAGAATCACATTGTTGGTCAAAAAGTGCTTCTCTCGCTCTGAAAAGCATTTTGCACACATAAAAACTTGACATGTGAATATTTCTGTTACTTTCAATGGAAACGTGTTATTATGCTTACAAAAGGGTTATTTAAGCATAAACCACCATTTGGGAGTGAATTCCATTAGTTTTGAGCAATATCAAAATTGAAGGTCAGAGTCACATTGTTGGTCAAAAAGTGCTTCTCTCGCTCTGAAAAGCATTTTGCACACATAAAAACTTGACATGTGAATATTTCTGTTACTTTCAATGGAAACGTGTTATTATGCTTACAAAAGGGTTATTTAAGCATAAACCACCATTTGGGAGTGAATGCCATTAGTTTTGAGCAATATCAACATTGTAAGGTCAGAATCACATTGTTGGTCAAAAAGTGCTTCTCTCGCTCTGAAAAGCATTTTGCACACATAAAAACTAGAAACGTGAATATTTCTGTTACTTTCAATGGAAACGTGTTATTATGCTTACAAAAGGGTTATTTAAGCATAAACCACCATTTGGGAGTGAATTCCATTAGTTTTGAGCAATATCAAAATTGAAAGGTCAGAATCACATTGTTGGTCAAAAAGTGCTTCTCTCGCTCTGAAAAGCATTTTGCACGCATAAAAACTTGACATGTGAATATTTCTGTTTCTTTCAATGGAAACGTGTTATTATGCTTACAAAAGGGTTATTTAAGCATAAACCACCATTTGGGAGTGAATTCCATTAGTTTTGAGCAATATCAAAATTGAAAGGTCAGAATCACATTGTTGGTCAAAAAGTGCTTCTCTCGCTCTGAAAAGCATTTT
Organism: Pollachius pollachius; assembly: GCF_949987615.1. NCBI lineage: Eukaryota > Metazoa > Chordata > Actinopteri > Gadiformes > Gadidae > Pollachius > Pollachius pollachius. Next base: position 36,947 of record NW_027641104.1, read on the forward strand.
GCACGCATAAAAACTTGACATGTGAATATTTCTGTTTCTTTCAATGGAAACGTGTTATTATGCTTACAAAAGGGTTATTTAAGCATAAACCACCATTTGGGAGTGAATTCCATTAGTTTTGAGCAATATCAAAATTGAAAGGTCAGAATCACATTGTTTGTCAAAAAGTGCTTCTCTCGCTCTGAAAAGCATTTTGCACACATAAAAACTTGACATGTGAATATTTCTGTTACTTTCAATGGAAACGTGTTATTATGCTTACAAAAGGGTTATTTAAGCATAAACCACCATTTGGGAGTGAATTCCATTAGTTTTGAGCAATATCAAAATTGAAGGTCAGAGTCACATTGTTGGTCAAAAAGTGCTTCTCTCGCTCTGAAAAGCATTTTGCACGCATAAAAACTTGACATGTGAATATTTCTGTTTCTTTCAATGGAAACGTGTTATTATGCTTACAAAAGGGTTATTTAAGCATAAACCACCATTTGGGAGTGAATTCCATTAGTTTTGAGTAATATCAAAATTGAAAGGTCAGAATCACATTGTTGGTCAAAAAGTGCTTCTCTCGCTCTGAAAAGCATTTTGCACACATAAAAACTTGACATGTGAATATTTCTGTTACTTTCAATGGAAACGTGTTATTATGCTTACAAAAGGGTTATTTAAGCATAAACCACCATTTGGGAGTGAATTCCATTAGTTTTGAGCAATATCAAAATTGAAAGGTCAGAATCACATTGATGGTCAAAAAGTGCTTCTCTCGCTCTGAAAAGCATTTTGCACACATAAAAACTTGACATGTGAATATTTCTGTTACTTTCAATGGAAACGTGTTATTATGCTTACAAAAGGGTTATTTAAGCATAAACCACCATTTGGGAGTGAATTCCATTAGTTTTGAGCAATATCAAAATTGAAGGTCAGAGTCACATTGTTGGTCAAAAAGTGCTTCTCTCGCTCTGAAAAGCATTTTGCACACATAAAAACTTGACATGTGAATATTTCTGTTACTTTCAATGGAAACGTGTTATTATGCTTACAAAAGGGTTATTTAAGCATAAACCACCATTTGGGAGTGAATGCCATTAGTTTTGAGCAATATCAACATTGTAAGGTCAGAATCACATTGTTGGTCAAAAAGTGCTTCTCTCGCTCTGAAAAGCATTTTGCACACATAAAAACTAGAAACGTGAATATTTCTGTTACTTTCAATGGAAACGTGTTATTATGCTTACAAAAGGGTTATTTAAGCATAAACCACCATTTGGGAGTGAATTCCATTAGTTTTGAGCAATATCAAAATTGAAAGGTCAAAATCACATTGTTGGTCAAAAAGTGCTTCTCTCGCTCTGAAAAGCATTTTGCACGCATAAAAACTTGACATGTGAATATTTCTGTTTCTTTCAATGGAAACGTGTTATTATGCTTACAAAAGGGTTATTTAAGCATAAACCACCATTTGGGAGTGAATTCCATTAGTTTTGAGCAATATCAAAATTGAAAGGTCAGAATCACATTGTTGGTCAAAAAGTGCTTCTCTCGCTCTGAAAAGCATTTTGCACGCATAAAAACTTGACATGTGAATATTTCTGTTTCTTTCAATGGAAACGTGTTATTATGCTTACAAAAGGGTTATTTAAGCATAAACCACCATTTGGGAGTGAATTCCATTAGTTTTGAGTAATATCAAATTGAAAGGTCAGAATCACATTGTTGGTCAAAAAGTGCTTCTCTCGCTCTGAAAAGCATTTTGCACGCATAAAAACTTGACATGTGAATATTTCTGTTTCTTTCAATGGAAACGTGTTATTATGCTTACAAAAGGGTTATTTAAGCATAAACCACCATTTGGGAGTGAATTCCATTAGTTTTGAGCAATATCAAAATTGAAAGGTCAGAATCACATTGTTGGTCAAAAAGTGCTTCTCTCGCTCTGAAAAGCATTTTGCACGCATAAAAACTTGACATGTGAATATTTCTGTTTCTTTCAATGGAAACGTGTTATTATGCTTACAAAAGGGTTATTTAAGCATAAACCACCATTTGGGAGTGAATTCCATTAGTTTTGAGCAATATCAAAATTGAAAGGTCAGAATCACATTGTTGGTCAAAAAGTGCTTCTCTCGCTCTGAAAAGCATTTTGCACGCATAAAAACTTGACATGTGAATATTTCTGTTTCTTTCAATGGAAACGTGTTATTATGCTTACAAAAGGGTTATTTAAGCATAAACCACCATTTGGGAGTGAATTCCATTAGTTTTGAGTAATATCAAAATTGAAAGGTCAGAATCACATTGTTGGTCAAAAAGTGCTTCTCTCGCTCTGAAAAGCATTTTGCACACATAAAAACTTGACATGTGAATATTTCTGTTACTTTCAATGGAAACGTGTTATTATGCTTACAAAAGGGTTATTTAAGCATAAACCACCATTTGGGAGTGAATTCCATTAGTTTTGAGCAATATCAAAATTGAAAGGTCAGAATCACATTGTTGGTCAAAAAGTGCTTCTCTCGCTCTGAAAAGCATTTTGCACACATAAAAACTTGACATGTGAATATTTCTGTTACTTTCAATGGAAACGTGTTATTATGCTTACAAAAGGGTTATTTAAGCATAAACCACCATTTGGGAGTGAATTCCATTAGTTTTGAGCAATATCAAAATTGAAGGTCAGAGTCACATTGTTGGTCAAAAAGTGCTTCTCTCGCTCTGAAAAGCATTTTGCACACATAAAAACTTGACATGTGAATATTTCTGTTACTTTCAATGGAAACGTGTTATTATGCTTACAAAAGGGTTATTTAAGCATAAACCACCATTTGGGAGTGAATGCCATTAGTTTTGAGCAATATCAACATTGTAAGGTCAGAATCACATTGTTGGTCAAAAAGTGCTTCTCTCGCTCTGAAAAGCATTTTGCACACATAAAAACTAGAAACGTGAATATTTCTGTTACTTTCAATGGAAACGTGTTATTATGCTTACAAAAGGGTTATTTAAGCATAAACCACCATTTTGGAGTGAATTCCATTAGTTTTGAGCAATATCAAAATTGAAAGGTCAGAATCACATTGTTGGTCAAAAAGTGCTTCTCTCGCTCTGAAAGCATTTTGCACGCATAAAAACTTGACATGTGAATATTTCTGTTTCTTTCAATGGAAACGTGTTATTATGCTTACAAAAGGGTTATTTAAGCATAAACCACCATTTGGGAGTGAATTCCATTAGTTTTGAGCAATATCAAAATTGAAAGGTCAGAATCACATTGTTGGTCAAAAAGTGCTTCTCTCGCTCTGAAAAGCATTTTGCACGCATAAAAACTTGACATGTGAATATTTCTGTTTCTTTCAATGGAAACGTGTTATTATGCTTACAAAAGGGTTATTTAAGCATAAACCACCATTTGGGAGTGAATTCCATTAGTTTTGAGCAATATCAAAATTGAAAGGTCAGAGTCACATTGTTGGTCAAAAGTGCTTCTCTCGCTCTGAAAAGCATTTTGCACGCATAAAAACTTGACATGTGAATATTTCTGTTTCTTTCAATGGAAACGTGTTATTATGCTTACAAAAGGGTTATTTAAGCATAAACCACCATTTGGGAGTGAATTCCATTAGTTTTGAGCAATATCAAAATTGAAAGGTCAGAATCACATTGTTGGTCAAAAAGTGCTTCTCTCGCTCTGAAAAGCATTTTGCACGCATAAAAACTTGACATGTGAATATTTCTGTTTCTTTCAATGGAAACGTGTTATTATGCTTACAAAAGGGTTATTTAAGCATAAACCACCATTTGGGAGTGAATTCCATTAGTTTTGAGCAATATCAAAATTGAAAGGTCAGAATCACATTGTTGGTCAAAAAGTGCTTCTCTCGCTCTGAAAAGCATTTTGCACGCATAAAAACTTGACATGTGAATATTTCTGTTTCTTTCAATGGAAACGTGTTATTATGCTTACAAAAGGGTTATTTAAGCATAAACCACCATTTGGGAGTGAATTCCATTAGTTTTGAGTAATATCAAAATTGAAAGGTCAGAATCACATTGTTGGTCAAAAAGTGCTTCTCTCGCTCTGAAAAGCATTTTGCACACATAAAAACTTGACATGTGAATATTTCTGTTACTTTCAATGGAAACGTGTTATTATGCTTACAAAAGGGTTATTTAAGCATAAACCACCATTTGGGAGTGAATTCCATTAGTTTTGAGCAATATCAAAATTGAAAGGTCAGAATCACATTGTTGGTCAAAAAGTGCTTCTCTCGCTCTGAAAAGCATTTTGCACACATAAAAAACTTGACATGTGAATATTTCTGTTACTTTCAATGGAAACGTGTTATTATGCTTACAAAAGGGTTATTTAAGCATAAACCACCATTTGGGAGTGAATTCCATTAGTTTTGAGCAATATCAAAATTGAAGGTCAGAGTCACATTGTTGGTCAAAAAGTGCTTCTCTCGCTCTGAAAAGCATTTTGCACACATAAAAACTTGACATGTGAATATTTCTGTTACTTTCAATGGAAACGTGTTATTATGCTTACAAAAGGGTTATTTAAGCATAAACCACCATTTGGGAGTGAATGCCATTAGTTTTGAGCAATATCAACATTGTAAGGTCAGAATCACATTGTTGGTCAAAAAGTGCTTCTCTCGCTCTGAAAAGCATTTTGCACACATAAAAACTAGAAAC
>NW_027641103.1:0-88423 GCF_949987615.1 Pollachius pollachius
CAAAACTAATGGAATTCACTCCCAAATGGTGGTTTATGCTTAAATAACCCTTTTGTAAGCATAATAACACGTTTCCATTGAAAGAAACAGAAATATTCACATGTCAAGTTTTTATGTGTGCAAAATGCTTTTCAGAGCGAAGAGAAGCACTTTTTGACCAACAATGTGATTCTGACCTTTCAATTTTGATGTTGCTCAAAACTAATGGAATTCACTCCCAAATGGTGGTTTATGCTTAAATAACCCTTTTGTAAGCATAATAACACGTTTCCATTGAAAGTAACAGAAATATTCACATGTCAAGTTTTTATGTGTGCAAAATGCTTTTCAGAGCGAGAGAAGCACTTTTTGACCAACAATGTGATTCTGACCTTTCAATTTTGATATTGCTCAAAACTAATGGAATTCACTCCCAAATGGTGGTTTATGCTTAAATAACCCGTTTGTAAGCATAATAACACGTTTCCATTGAAAGTAACAGAAATATTCACATGTCAAGTTTTTATGTGTGCAAAATGCTTTTCAGAGCGAGAGAAGCACTTTTTGACCAACAATGTGATTCTGACCTTTCAATTTTGATATTGCTCAAAACTAATGGAATTCACTCCCAAATGGTGGTTTATGCTTAAATAACCGTTTTGTAAGCATAATAAAACGTTTCCATTGAAAGTAACAGAAATATTCACATGTCAAGTTTTTATGTGTGCAAAATGCTTTTCAGAGCGAGAGAAGCACTTTTTGACCAACAATGTGATTCTGACCTTTCAATTTTGATATTGCTCAAAACTAATGGAATTCACTCCCAAATGGTGGTTTATGCTTAAATAACCCTTTTGTAAGCATAATAACACGTTTCCATTGAAAGAAACAGAAATATTCACATGTCAAGTTTTATGCGTGCAAAATGCTTTTCAGAGCGAAGAGAACCACTTTTTGACCAACAATGTGACTCTGACCTTTCAATTTTGATATTGCTCAAAACTAATGGAATTCACTCCCAAATGGTGGTTTATGCTTAAATAACCCGTTTGTAAGCATAATAACACGTTTCCATTGAAAGTAACAGAAATATTCACATGTCAAGTTTTTATGTGTGCAAAATGCTTTTCAGAGCGAGAGAAGCACTTTTTGACCAACAATGTGATTCTGACCTTTCAATTTTGATATTGCTCAAAACTAATGGAATTCACTCCCAAATGGTGGTTTATGCTTAAATAACCCTTTTGTAAGCATAATAACACGTTTCCATTGAAAGAAACAGAAATATTCACATGTCAAGTTTTTATGTGTGCAAAATGCTTTTCAGAGCGAGAGAAGCACTTTTTGACCAACAATGTGATTTTTACCTTACAATGTTGATATTGCTCAAAACTAATGGAATTCACTCCCAAATGGTGGTTTATGCTTAAATAACCCTTTTGTAAGCATAATAACACGTTTCCATTGAAAGTAACAGAAATATTCACATGTCAAGTTTTTATGTGTGCAAAATGCTTTTCAGAGCGAGAGAAGCACTTTTTGACCAACAATGTGATTCTGACCTTTCAATTTTGATATTGCTCAAAACTAATGGAATTCACTCCCAAATGGTGGTTTATGCTTAAATAACCCTTTTGTAAGCATAATAACACGTTTCCATTGAAAGAAACAGAAATATTCACATGTCAAGTTTTTATGCGTGCAAAATGCTTTTCAGAGCGAGAGAAGCACTTTTTGACCAACAATGTGACTCTGACCTTTCAATTTTGATGTTGCTCAAAACTAATGGAATTCACTCCCAAATGGTGGTTTATGCTTAAATAACCCTTTTGTAAGCATAATAACACGTTTCCATTGAAAGTAACAGAAATATTCACATGTCAAGTTTTTATGTGTGCAAAATGCTTTTCAGAGCGAGAGAAGCACTTTTTGACCAACAATGTGATTCTGACCTTTCAATTTTGATATTGCTCAAAACTAATGGAATTCACTCCCAAATGGTGGTTTATGCTTAAATAACCCTTTTGTAAGCATAATAACACGTTTCCATTGAAAGAAACAGAAATATTCACATGTCAAGTTTTTATGCGTGCAAAATGCTTTTCAGAGCGAGAGAAGCACTTTTTGACCAACAATGTGATTTTTACCTTTCAATTTTGATGTTGCTCAAAACTAATGGAATTCACTCCCAAATGGTGGTTTATGCTTAAATAACCCTTTTGTAAGCATAATAACACGTTTCCATTGAAAGAAACAGAAATATTCACATGTCAAGTTTTTATGCGTGCAAAATGCTTTTCAGAGCGAAGAGAACCACTTTTTGACCAACAATGTGACCCTGACCTTTCAATTTTGATATTGCTCAAAACTAATGGAATTCACTCCCAAATGGTGGTTTATGCTTAAATAACCCTTTTGTAAGCATAATAACACGTTTCCATTGAAAGTAACAGAAATATTCACATGTCAAGTTTTTATGTGTGCAAAATGCTTTTCAGAGCGAGAGAAGCACTTTTTGACCAACAATGTGATTCTGACCTTTCAATTTTGATATTGCTCAAAACTAATGGAATTCACTCCCAAATGGTGGTTTATGCTTAAATAACCCTTTTGTAAGCATAATAACACGTTTCCATTGAAAGAAACAGAAATATTCACATGTCAAGTTTTTATGCGTGCAAAATGCTTTTCAGAGCGAGAGAAGCACTTTTTGACCAACAATGTGATTTTTACCTTTCAATTTTGATGGTTGCTCAAAACTAATGGAATTCACTCCCAAATGGTGGTTTATGCTTAAATAACCCTTTTGTAAGCATAATAACACGTTTCCATTGAAAGTAACAGAAATATTCACATGTCAAGTTTTTATGTGTGCAAAATGCTTTTCAGAGCGAGAGAAGCACTTTTTGACCAACAATGTGATTCTGACCTTTCAATTTTGATATTGCTCAAAACTAATGGAATTCACTCCCAAATGGTGGTTTATGCTTAAATAACCCTTTTGTAAGCATAATAACACGTTTCCATTGAAAGAAACAGAAATATTCACATGTCAAGTTTTTATGCGTGCAAAATGCTTTTCAGAGCGAGAGAGAAGCACTTTTTGACCAACAATGTGATTTTTACCTTTCAATTTTGATGTTGCTCAAAACTAATGGAATTCACTCCCAAATGGTGGTTTATGCTTAAATAACCCTTTTGTAAGCATAATAACACGTTTCCATTGAAAGAAACAGAAATATTCACATGTCAAGTTTTTATGCTTGCAAAATGCTTTTCAGAGCGAGAGAACCACTTTTTGACCAACAATGTGACCCTGACCTTTCAATTTTGATATTGCTCAAAACTAATGGAATTCACTCCCAAATGGTGGTTTATGCTTAAATAACCCTTTTGTAAGCATAATAACACGTTTGAATTGAAAGAAACAGAAATATTCACATGTCAAGTTTTTATGTGTGCAAAATGCTTTTCAGAGCGAGAGAAGCACTTTTTGACCAACAATGTGATTTCTACCTTTCAATTTTGATGTTGCTCAAAACTAATGGAATTCACCTCCCAAATGGTGGTTTATGCTTAAATAACCCTTTTGTAAGCATAATAACACGTTTCCATTGAAAGTAACAGAAATATTCACATGTCAAGTTTTTATGTGTGCAAAATGCTTTTCAGAGCGAGAGAAGCACTTTTTGACCAACAATGTGATTCTGACCTTTCAATTTTGATATTGCTCAAAACTAATGGAATTCACTCCCAAATGGTGGTTTATGCTTAAATAACCCTTTTGTAAGCATAATAACACGTTTCCATTGAAAGAAACAGAAATATTCACATGTCAAGTTTTTATGCGTGCAAAATGCTTTTCAGAGCGAGAGAAGCACTTTTTGACCAACAATGTGATTTTTACCTTTCAATTTTGATGTTGCTCAAAACTAATGGAATTCACTCCCAAATGGTGGTTTATGCTTAAATAACCCTTTTGTAAGCATAATAACACGTTTCCATTGAAAGTAACAGAAATATTCACATGTCAAGTTTTTATGTGTGCAAAATGCTTTTCAGAGCGAGAGAAGCACTTTTTGACCAACAATGTGATTCTGACCTTTCAATTTTGATATTGCTCAAAACTAATGGAATTCACTCCCAAATGGTGGTTTATGCTTAAATAACCCTTTTGTAAGCATAATAACACGTTTCCATTGAAAGAAACAGAAATATTCACATGTCAAGTTTTTATGCGTGCAAAATGCTTTTCAGAGCGAGAGAAGCACTTTTTGACCAACAATGTGATTTTTACCTTTCAATTTTGATATTGCTCAAAACTAATGGAATTCACTCCCAAATGGTGGTTTATGCTTAAATAACCCTTTTGTATCATAATAACACGTTTCCATTGAAAGAAACAGAAATATTCACATGTCAAGTTTTTATGCGTGCAAAATGCTTTTCAGAGCGAGAGAAGCACTTTTTGACCAACAATGTGACTCTGACCTTTCAATTTTGATATTGCTCAAAACTAATGGAATTCACTCCCAAATGGTGGTTTATGCTTAAATAACCCTTTTGTAAGCATAATAACACGTTTGAATTGAAAGAAACAGAAATATTCACATGTCAAGTTTTTATGCGTGCAAAATGCTTTTCAGAGCGAGAGAAGCACTTTTTGACCAACAATGTGATTTTTACCTTTCAATTTTGATGTTGCTCAAAACTAATGGAATTCACTCCCAAATGGTGGTTTATGCTTAAATAACCCTTTTGTAAGCATAATAACACGTTTCCATTGAAAGTAACAGAAATATTCACATGTCAAGTTTTTATGTGTGCAAAATGCTTTTCAGAGCGAGAGAAGCACTTTTTGACCAACAATGTGATTCTGACCTTTCAATTTTGATATTGCTCAAAACTAATGGAATTCACTCCCAAATGGTGGTTTATGCTTAAATAACCCTTTTGTAAGCATAATAACACGTTTCCATTGAAAGAAACAGAAATATTCACATGTCAAGTTTTTATGCGTGCAAAATGCTTTTCAGAGCGAGAGAAGCACTTTTTGACCAACAATGTGATTTTTACCTTTCAATTTTGATGTTGCTCAAAACTAATGGAATTCACTCCCAAATGGTGGTTTATGCTTAAATAACCCTTTTGTAAGCATAATAACACGTTTCCATTGAAAGAAACAGAAATATTCACATGTCAAGTTTTTATGCGTGCAAAATGCTTTTCAGAGCGAGAGAAGCACTTTTTGACCAAAAATGTGATTTTTACCTTTCAATTTTGATGTTGCTCAAAACTAATGGAATTCACTCCCAAATGGTGGTTTATGCTTAAATAACCCTTTTGTAAGCATAATAACACGTTTCCATTGAAAGAAACAGAAATATTCACATGTCAAGTTTTATGCGTGCAAAATGCTTTTCAGAGCGAGAGAACCACTTTTTGACCAACAATGTGACTCTGACCTTTCAATTTTGATATTGCTCAAAACTAATGGAATTCACTCCCAAATGGTGGTTTATGCTTAAATAACCCGTTTGTAAGCATAATAACACGTTTCCATTGAAAGTAACAGAAATATTCACATGTCAAGTTTTTATGTGTGCAAAATGCTTTTCAGAGCGAGAGAAGCACTTTTTGACCAACAATGTGATTCTGACCTTTCAATTTTGATATTGCTCAAAACTAATGGAATTCACTCCCAAATGGTGGTTTATGCTTAAATAACCCTTTTGTAAGCATAATAACACGTTTCCATTGAAAGTAACAGAAATATTCACATGTCAAGTTTTTATGTGTGCAAAATGCTTTTCAGAGCGAGAGAAGCACTTTTTGACCAACAATGTGATTCTGACCTTTCAATTTTGATGTTGCTCAAAACTAATGGAATTCACTCCCAAATGGTGGTTTATGCTTAAATAACCCTTTTGTAAGCATAATAACACGTTTCCATTGAAAGTAACAGAAATATTCACATGTCAAGTTTTTATGTGTGCAAAATGCTTTTCAGAGCGAGAGAAGCACTTTTTGACCAACAATGTGATTCTGACCTTTCAATTTTGATATTGCTCAAAACTAATGGAATTCACTCCCAAATGGTGGTTTATGCTTAAATAACCCGTTTGTAAGCATAATAACACGTTTCCATTGAAAGTAACAGAAATATTCACATGTCAAGTTTTTATGTGTGCAAAATGCTTTTCAGAGCGAGAGAAGCACTTTTTGACCAACAATGTGATTCTGACCTTTCAATTTTGATATTGCTCAAAACTAATGGAATTCACTCCCAAATGGTGGTTTATGCTTAAATAACCGTTTTGTAAGCATAATAAAACGTTTCCATTGAAAGTAACAGAAATATTCACATGTCAAGTTTTTATGTGTGCAAAATGCTTTTCAGAGCGAGAGAAGCACTTTTTGACCAACAATGTGATTCTGACCTTTCAATTTTGATATTGCTCAAAACTAATGGAATTCACTCCCAAATGGTGGTTTATGCTTAAATAACCCTTTTGTAAGCATAATAACACGTTTCCATTGAAAGAAACAGAAATATTCACATGTCAAGTTTTATGCGTGCAAAATGCTTTTCAGAGCGAGAGAACCACTTTTTGACCAACAATGTGACTCTGACCTTTCAATTTTGATATTGCTCAAAACTAATGGAATTCACTCCCAAATGGTGGTTTATGCTTAAATAACCCGTTTGTAAGCATAATAACACGTTTCCATTGAAAGTAACAGAAATATTCACATGTCAAGTTTTTATGTGTGCAAAATGCTTTTCAGAGCGAGAGAAGCACTTTTTGACCAACAATGTGATTCTGACCTTTCAATTTTGATATTGCTCAAAACTAATGGAATTCACTCCCAAATGGTGGTTTATGCTTAAATAACCCTTTTGTAAGCATAATAACACGTTTCCATTGAAAGAAACAGAAATATTCACATGTCAAGTTTTTATGTGTGCAAAATGCTTTTCAGAGCGAGAGAAGCACTTTTTGACCAACAATGTGATTTTTACCTTACAATGTTGATATTGCTCAAAACTAATGGAATTCACTCCCAAATGGTGGTTTATGCTTAAATAACCCTTTTGTAAGCATAATAACACGTTTCCATTGAAAGTAACAGAAATATTCACATGTCAAGTTTTTATGTGTGCAAAATGCTTTTCAGAGCGAGAGAAGCACTTTTTGACCAACAATGTGATTCTGACCTTTCAATTTTGATATTGCTCAAAACTAATGGAATTCACTCCCAAATGGTGGTTTATGCTTAAATAACCCTTTTGTAAGCATAATAACACGTTTCCATTGAAAGAAACAGAAATATTCACATGTCAAGTTTTTATGCGTGCAAAATGCTTTTCAGAGCGAGAGAAGCACTTTTTGACCAACAATGTGACTCTGACCTTTCAATTTTGATGTTGCTCAAAACTAATGGAATTCACTCCCAAATGGTGGTTTATGCTTAAATAACCCTTTTGTAAGCATAATAACACGTTTCCATTGAAAGTAACAGAAATATTCACATGTCAAGTTTTTATGTGTGCAAAATGCTTTTCAGAGCGAGAGAAGCACTTTTTGACCAACAATGTGATTCTGACCTTTCAATTTTGATATTGCTCAAAACTAATGGAATTCACTCCCAAATGGTGGTTTATGCTTAAATAACCCTTTTGTAAGCATAATAACACGTTTCCATTGAAAGAAACAGAAATATTCACATGTCAAGTTTTTATGCGTGCAAAATGCTTTTCAGAGCGAGAGAAGCACTTTTTGACCAACAATGTGATTTTTACCTTTCAATTTTGATGTTGCTCAAAACTAATGGAATTCACTCCCAAATGGTGGTTTATGCTTAAATAACCCTTTTGTAAGCATAATAACACGTTTCCATTGAAAGAAACAGAAATATTCACATGTCAAGTTTTTATGCGTGCAAAATGCTTTTCAGAGCGAGAGAACCACTTTTTGACCAACAATGTGACCCTGACCTTTCAATTTTGATATTGCTCAAAACTAATGGAATTCACTCCCAAATGGTGGTTTATGCTTAAATAACCCTTTTGTAAGCATAATAACACGTTTCCATTGAAAGTAACAGAAATATTCACATGTCAAGTTTTTATGTGTGCAAAATGCTTTTCAGAGCGAGAGAAGCACTTTTTGACCAACAATGTGATTCTGACCTTTCAATTTTGATATTGCTCAAAACTAATGGAATTCACTCCCAAATGGTGGTTTATGCTTAAATAACCCTTTTGTAAGCATAATAACACGTTTCCATTGAAAGAAACAGAAATATTCACATGTCAAGTTTTTATGCGTGCAAAATGCTTTTCAGAGCGAGAGAAGCACTTTTTGACCAACAATGTGATTTTTACCTTTCAATTTTGATGTTGCTCAAAACTAATGGAATTCACTCCCAAATGGTGGTTTATGCTTAAATAACCCTTTTGTAAGCATAATAACACGTTTCCATTGAAAGTAACAGAAATATTCACATGTCAAGTTTTTATGTGTGCAAAATGCTTTTCAGAGCGAGAGAAGCACTTTTTGACCAACAATGTGATTCTGACCTTTCAATTTTGATATTGCTCAAAACTAATGGAATTCACTCCCAAATGGTGGTTTATGCTTAAATAACCCTTTTGTAAGCATAATAACACGTTTCCATTGAAAGAAACAGAAATATTCACATGTCAAGTTTTTATGCGTGCAAAATGCTTTTCAGAGCGAGAGAAGCACTTTTTGACCAACAATGTGATTTTTACCTTTCAATTTTGATGTTGCTCAAAACTAATGGAATTCACTCCCAAATGGTGGTTTATGCTTAAATAACCCTTTTGTAAGCATAATAACACGTTTCCATTGAAAGAAACAGAAATATTCACATGTCAAGTTTTTATGCGTGCAAAATGCTTTTCAGAGCGAGAGAACCACTTTTTGACCAACAATGTGACCCTGACCTTTCAATTTTGATATTGCTCAAAACTAATGGAATTCACTCCCAAATGGTGGTTTATGCTTAAATAACCCTTTTGTAAGCATAATAACACGTTTGAATTGAAAGAAACAGAAATATTCACATGTCAAGTTTTTATGTGTGCAAAATGCTTTTCAGAGCGAGAGAAGCACTTTTTGACCAACAATGTGATTTCTACCTTTCAATTTTGATGTTGCTCAAAACTAATGGAATTCACTCCCAAATGGTGGTTTATGCTTAAATAACCCTTTTGTAAGCATAATAACACGTTTCCATTGAAAGTAACAGAAATATTCACATGTCAAGTTTTTATGTGTGCAAAATGCTTTTCAGAGCGAGAGAAGCACTTTTTGACCAACAATGTGATTCTGACCTTTCAATTTTGATATTGCTCAAAACTAATGGAATTCACTCCCAAATGGTGGTTTATGCTTAAATAACCCTTTTGTAAGCATAATAACACGTTTCCATTGAAAGAAACAGAAATATTCACATGTCAAGTTTTTATGCGTGCAAAATGCTTTTCAGAGCGAGAGAAGCACTTTTTGACCAACAATGTGATTTTTACCTTTCAATTTTGATGTTGCTCAAAACTAATGGAATTCACTCCCAAATGGTGGTTTATGCTTAAATAACCCTTTTGTAAGCATAATAACACGTTTCCATTGAAAGTAACAGAAATATTCACATGTCAAGTTTTTATGTGTGCAAAATGCTTTTCAGAGCGAGAGAAGCACTTTTTGACCAACAATGTGATTCTGACCTTTCAATTTTGATATTGCTCAAAACTAATGGAATTCACTCCCAAATGGTGGTTTATGCTTAAATAACCCTTTTGTAAGCATAATAACACGTTTCCATTGAAAGAAACAGAAATATTCACATGTCAAGTTTTTATGCGTGCAAAATGCTTTTCAGAGCGAGAGAAGCACTTTTTGACCAACAATGTGATTTTTACCTTTCAATTTTGATATTGCTCAAAACTAATGGAATTCACTCCCAAATGGTGGTTTATGCTTAAATAACCCTTTTGTATCATAATAACACGTTTCCATTGAAAGAAACAGAAATATTCACATGTCAAGTTTTTATGCGTGCAAAATGCTTTTCAGAGCGAGAGAAGCACTTTTTGACCAACAATGTGACTCTGACCTTTCAATTTTGATATTGCTCAAAACTAATGGAATTCACTCCCAAATGGTGGTTTATGCTTAAATAACCCTTTTGTAAGCATAATAACACGTTTCCATTGAAAGAAACAGAAATATTCACATGTCAAGTTTTTATGCGTGCAAAATGCTTTTCAGAGCGAGAGAAGCACTTTTTGACCAACAATGTGATTTTTACCTTTCAATTTTGATATTGCTCAAAACTAATGGAATTCACTCCCAAATGGTGGTTTATGCTTAAATAACCCTTTTGTAAGCATAATAAAACGTTTCCATTGAAAGTAACAGAAATATTCACATGTCAAGTTTTTATGTGTGCAAAATGCTTTTCAGAGCGAGAGAAGCACTTTTTGACCAACAATGTGATTCTGACCTTTCAATTTTGATATTGCTCAAAACTAATGGAATTCACTCCCAAATGGTGGTTTATGCTTAAATAACCCTTTTGTAAGCATAATAACACGTTTCCATTGAAAGAAACAGAAATATTCACATGTCAAGTTTTTATGTGTGCAAAATGCTTTTCAGAGCGAGAGAAGCACTTTTTGACCAACAATGTGATTTTTACCTTACAATGTTGATATTGCTCAAAACTAATGGAATTCACTCCCAAATGGTGGTTTATGCTTAAATAACCCTTTTGTAAGCATAATAACACGTTTCCATTGAAAGTAACAGAAATATTCACATGTCAAGTTTTTATGTGTGCAAAATGCTTTTCAGAGCGAGAGAAGCACTTTTTGACCAACAATGTGATTCTGACCTTTCAATTTTGATATTGCTCAAAACTAATGGAATTCACTCCCAAATGGTGGTTTATGCTTAAATAACCCTTTTGTAAGCATAATAACACGTTTCCATTGAAAGAAACAGAAATATTCACATGTCAAGTTTTTATGCGTGCAAAATGCTTTTCAGAGCGAGAGAACCACTTTTTGACCAACAATGTGACTCTGACCTTTCAATTTTGATATTGCTCAAAACTAATGGAATTCACTCCCAAATGGTGGTTTATGCTTAAATAACCATTTTGTAAGCATAATAACACGTTTCCATTGAAAGAAACAGAAATATTCACATGTCAAGTTTTTATGCGTGCAAAATGCTTTTCAGAGCGAGAGAAGCACTTTTTGACCAACAATGTGATTCTGACCTTTCAATTTTGATATTGCTCAAAACTAATGGAATTCACTCCCAAATGGTGGTTTATGCTTAAATAACCCTTTTGTAAGCATAATAACACGTTTCCATTGAAAGAAACAGAAATATTCACATGTCAAGTTTTTATGTGTGCAAAATGCTTTTCAGAGCGAGAGAAGCACTTTTTGACCAACAATGTGACTCTGACCTTTCAATTTTGATGTTGCTCAAAACTATTGGAATTCACTCCCAAATGGTGGTTTATGCTTAAATAACCCTTTTGTAAGCATAATAACACGTTTCCATTGAAAGTAACAGAAATATTCACATGTCAAGTTTTTATGTGTGCAAAATGCTTTTCAGAGCGAGAGAAGCACTTTTTGACCAACAATGTGATTCTGACCTTTCAATTTTGATATTGCTCAAAACTAATGGAATTCACTCCCAAATGGTGGTTTATGCTTAAATAACCCTTTTGTAAGCATAATAACACGTTTCCATTGAAAGAAACAGAAATATTCACATGTCAAGTTTTTATGCGTGCAAAATGCTTTTCAGAGCGAGAGAAGCACTTTTTGACCAACAATGTGATTTTTACCTTTCAATTTTGATGTTGCTCAAAACTAATGGAATTCACTCCCAAATGGTGGTTTATGCTTAAATAACCCTTTTGTAAGCATAATAACACGTTTCCATTGAAAGAAACAGAAATATTCACATGTCAAGTTTTTATGCGTGCAAAATGCTTTTCAGAGCGAGAGAACCACTTTTTGACCAACAATGTGACCCTGACCTTTCAATTTTGATATTGCTCAAAACTAATGGAATTCACTCCCAAATGGTGGTTTATGCTTAAATAACCCTTTTGTAAGCATAATAACACGTTTGAATTGAAAGAAACAGAAATATTCACATGTCAAGTTTTTATGCGTGCAAAATGCTTTTCAGAGCGAGAGAAGCACTTTTTGACCAACAATGTGATTTTTACCTTTCAATTTTGATGTTGCTCAAAACTAATGGAATTCACTCCCAAATGGTGGTTTATGCTTAAATAACCCTTTTGTAAGCATAATAACACGTTTCCATTGAAAGTAACAGAAATATTCACATGTCAAGTTTTTATGTGTGCAAAATGCTTTTCAGAGCGAGAGAAGCACTTTTTGACCAACAATGTGATTCTGACCTTTCAATTTTGATATTGCTCAAAACTAATGGAATTCACTCCCAAATGGTGGTTTATGCTTAAATAACCCTTTTGTAAGCATAATAACACGTTTCCATTGAAAGAAACAGAAATATTCACATGTCAAGTTTTTATGCGTGCAAAATGCTTTTCAGAGCGAGAGAAGCACTTTTTGACCAACAATGTGATTTTTACCTTTCAATTTTGATGTTGCTCAAAACTAATGGAATTCACTCCCAAATGGTGGTTTATGCTTAAATAACCCTTTTGTAAGCATAATAACACGTTTCCATTGAAAGAAACAGAAATATTCACATGTCAAGTTTTTATGCGTGCAAAATGCTTTTCAGAGCGAGAGAAGCACTTTTTGACCAACAATGTTATTTTTAACCTTTCAATTTTGATGTTGCTCAAAACTAATGGAATTCACTCCCAAATGGTGGTTTATGCTTAAATAACCCTTTTGTAAGCATAATAACACGTTTCCATTGAAAGAAACAGAAATATTCACATGTCAAGTTTTATGCGTGCAAAATGCTTTTCAGAGCGAGAGAACCACTTTTTGACCAACAATGTGACTCTGACCTTTCAATTTTGATATTGCTCAAAACTAATGGAATTCACTCCCAAATGGTGGTTTATGCTTAAATAACCCGTTTGTAAGCATAATAACACGTTTCCATTGAAAGTAACAGAAATATTCACATATCAAGTTTTTATGTGTGCAAAATGCTTTTCAGAGCGAGAGAAGCACTTTTTGACCAACAATGTGATTCTGACCTTTCAATTTTGATATTGCTCAAAACTAATGGAATTCACTCCCAAATGGTGGTTTATGCTTAAATAACCCTTTTGTAAGCATAATAACACGTTTCCATTGAAAGAAACAGAAATATTCACATGTCAAGTTTTTATGTGTGCAAAATGCTTTTCAGAGCGAGAGAAGCACTTTTTGACCAACAATGTGATTTTTACCTTACAATGTTGATATTGCTCAAAACTAATGGAATTCACTCCCAAATGGTGGTTTATGCTTAAATAACCCTTTTGTAAGCATAATAAAACGTTTCCATTGAAAGAAACAGAAATATTCACATGTCAAGTTTTTATGCGTGCAAAATGCTTTTCAGAGCGAGAGAAGCACTTTTTGACCAACAATGTGATTCTGACCTTTCAATTTTGATGTTGCTCAAAACTAATGGAATTCACTCCCAAATGGTGGTTTATGCTTAAATAACCCTTTTGTAAGCATAATAACACGTTTCCATTGAAAGTAACAGAAATATTCACATGTCAAGTTTTTATGTGTGCAAAATGCTTTTCAGAGCGAGAGAAGCACTTTTTGACCAACAATGTGATTCTGACCTTTCAATTTTGATATTGCTCAAAACTAATGGAATTCACTCCCAAATGGTGGTTTATGCTTAAATAACCCTTTTGTAAGCATAATAACACGTTTCCATTGAAAGAAACAGAAATATTCACATGTCAAGTTTTTATGCGTGCAAAATGCTTTTCAGAGCGAGAGAACCACTTTTTGACCAACAATGTGATTTTTACCTTTCAATTTTGATGTTGCTCAAAACTAATGGAATTCACTCCCAAATGGTGGTTTATGCTTAAATAACCCTTTTGTAAGCATAATAACACGTTTCCATTGAAAGTAACAGAAATATTCACATGTCAAGTTTTTATGTGTGCAAAATGCTTTTCAGAGCGAGAGAAGCACTTTTTGACCAACAATGTGATTCTGACCTTTCAATTTTGATATTGCTCAAAACTAATGGAATTCACTCCCAAATGGTGGTTTATGCTTAAATAACCCTTTTGTAAGCATAATAACACGTTTCCATTGAAAGAAACAGAAATATTCACATGTCAAGTTTTTATGCGTGCAAAATGCTTTTCAGAGCGAGAGAAGCACTTTTTGACCAACAATGTGATTTTTACCTTTCAATTTTGATGTTGCTCAAAACTAATGGAATTCACTCCCAAATGGTGGTTTATGCTTAAATAACCCTTTTGTAAGCATAATAACACGTTTCCATTGAAAGAAACAGAAATATTCACATGTCAAGTTTTTATGCGTGCAAAATGCTTTTCAGAGCGAGAGAAGCACTTTTTGACCAACAATTTTATTTTTACCTTTCAATTTTGATGTTGCTCAAAACTAATGGAATTCACTCCCAAATGGTGGTTTATGCTTAAATAACCCTTTTGTAAGCATAATAACACGTTTCCATTGAAAGAAACAGAAATATTCACATGTCAAGTTTTATGCGTGCAAAATGCTTTTCAGAGCGAGAGAACCACTTTTTGACCAACAATGTGACTCTGACCTTTCAATTTTGATATTGCTCAAAACTAATGGAATTCACTCCCAAATGGTGGTTTATGCTTAAATAACCCGTTTGTAAGCATAATAACACGTTTCCATTGAAAGTAACAGAAATATTCACATATCAAGTTTTTATGTGTGCAAAATGCTTTTCAGAGCGAGAGAAGCACTTTTTGACCAACAATGTGATTCTGACCTTTCAATTTTGATATTGCTCAAAACTAATGGAATTCACTCCCAAATGGTGGTTTATGCTTAAATAACCCTTTTGTAAGCATAATAACACGTTTCCATTGAAAGAAACAGAAATATTCACATGTCAAGTTTTTATGTGTGCAAAATGCTTTTCAGAGCGAGAGAAGCACTTTTTGACCAACAATGTGATTTTTACCTTACAATGTTGATATTGCTCAAAACTAATGGAATTCACTCCCAAATGGTGGTTTATGCTTAAATAACCCTTTTGTAAGCATAATAAAACGTTTCCATTGAAAGAAACAGAAATATTCACATGTCAAGTTTTTATGCGTGCAAAATGCTTTTCAGAGCGAGAGAAGCACTTTTTGACCAACAATGTGATTCTGACCTTTCAATTTTGATGTTGCTCAAAACTAATGGAATTCACTCCCAAATGGTGGTTTATGCTTAAATAACCCTTTTGTAAGCATAATAACACGTTTCCATTGAAAGTAACAGAAATATTCACATGTCAAGTTTTTATGTGTGCAAAATGCTTTTCAGAGCGAGAGAAGCACTTTTTGACCAACAATGTGATTCTGACCTTTCAATTTTGATATTGCTCAAAACTAATGGAATTCACTCCCAAATGGTGGTTTATGCTTAAATAACCCTTTTGTAAGCATAATAACACGTTTCCATTGAAAGAAACAGAAATATTCACATGTCAAGTTTTTATGCGTGCAAAATGCTTTTCAGAGCGAGAGAACCACTTTTTGACCAACAATGTGACCCTGACCTTTCAATTTTGATATTGCTCAAAACTAATGGAATTCACTCCCAAATGGTGGTTTATGCTTAAATAACCCTTTTGTAAGCATAATAACACGTTTCCATTGAAAGAAACAGAAATATTCACATGTCAAGTTTTTATGTGTGCAAAATGCTTTTCAGAGCGAGAGAAGCACTTTTTGACCAACAATGTGATTTTTACCTTACAATGTTGATATTGCTCAAAACTAATGGAATTCACTCCCAAATGGTGGTTTATGCTTAAATAACCCTTTTGTAAGCATAATAACACGTTTCCATTGAAAGTAACAGAAATATTCACATGTCAAGTTTTTATGTGTGCAAAATGCTTTTCAGAGCGAGAGAAGCACTTTTTGACCAACAATGTGATTCTGACCTTTCAATTTTGATATTGCTCAAAACTAATGGAATTCACTCCCAAATGGTGGTTTATGCTTAAATAACCCTTTTGTAAGCATAATAACACGTTTCCATTGAAAGAAACAGAAATATTCACATGTCAAGTTTTTATGCGTGCAAAATGCTTTTCAGAGCGAGAGAACCACTTTTTGACCAACAATGTGACTCTGACCTTTCAATTTTGATATTGCTCAAAACTAATGGAATTCACTCCCAAATGGTGGTTTATGCTTAAATAACCATTTTGTAAGCATAATAACACGTTTCCATTGAAAGAAACAGAAATATTCACATGTCAAGTTTTTATGCGTGCAAAATGCTTTTCAGAGCGAGAGAAGCACTTTTTGACCAACAATGTGATTCTGACCTTTCAATTTTGATATTGCTCAAAACTAATGGAATTCACTCCCAAATGGTGGTTTATGCTTAAATAACCCTTTTGTAAGCATAATAACACGTTTCCATTGAAAGAAACAGAAATATTCACATGTCAAGTTTTTATGCGTGCAAAATGCTTTTCAGAGCGAGAGAAGCACTTTTTGACCAACAATGTGACTCTGACCTTTCAATTTTGATGTTGCTCAAAACTATTGGAATTCACTCCCAAATGGTGGTTTATGCTTAAATAACCCTTTTGTAAGCATAATAACACGTTTCCATTGAAAGTAACAGAAATATTCACATGTCAAGTTTTTATGTGTGCAAAATGCTTTTCAGAGCGAGAGAAGCACTTTTTGACCAACAATGTGATTCTGACCTTTCAATTTTGATATTGCTCAAAACTAATGGAATTCACTCCCAAATGGTGGTTTATGCTTAAATAACCCTTTTGTAAGCATAATAACACGTTTCCATTGAAAGAAACAGAAATATTCACATGTCAAGTTTTTATGCGTGCAAAATGCTTTTCAGAGCGAGAGAAGCACTTTTTGACCAACAATGTGATTTTTACCTTTCAATTTTGATGTTGCTCAAAACTAATGGAATTCACTCCCAAATGGTGGTTTATGCTTAAATAACCCTTTTGTAAGCATAATAACACGTTTCCATTGAAAGAAACAGAAATATTCACATGTCAAGTTTTTATGCGTGCAAAATGCTTTTCAGAGCGAGAGAACCACTTTTTGACCAACAATGTGACCCTGACCTTTCAATTTTGATATTGCTCAAAACTAATGGAATTCACTCCCAAATGGTGGTTTATGCTTAAATAACCCTTTTGTAAGCATAATAACACGTTTGAATTGAAAGAAACAGAAATATTCACATGTCAAGTTTTTATGCGTGCAAAATGCTTTTCAGAGCGAGAGAAGCACTTTTTGACCAACAATGTGATTTTTACCTTTCAATTTTGATGTTGCTCAAAACTAATGGAATTCACTCCCAAATGGTGGTTTATGCTTAAATAACCCTTTTGTAAGCATAATAACACGTTTCCATTGAAAGTAACAGAAATATTCACATGTCAAGTTTTTATGTGTGCAAAATGCTTTTCAGAGCGAGAGAAGCACTTTTTGACCAACAATGTGATTCTGACCTTTCAATTTTGATATTGCTCAAAACTAATGGAATTCACTCCCAAATGGTGGTTTATGCTTAAATAACCCTTTTGTAAGCATAATAACACGTTTCCATTGAAAGAAACAGAAATATTCACATGTCAAGTTTTTATGCGTGCAAAATGCTTTTCAGAGCGAGAGAAGCACTTTTTGACCAACAATGTGATTTTTACCTTTCAATTTTGATGTTGCTCAAAACTAATGGAATTCACTCCCAAATGGTGGTTTATGCTTAAATAACCCTTTTGTAAGCATAATAACACGTTTCCATTGAAAGAAACAGAAATATTCACATGTCAAGTTTTTATGCGTGCAAAATGCTTTTCAGAGCGAGAGAAGCACTTTTTGACCAACAATGTTATTTTTAACCTTTCAATTTTGATGTTGCTCAAAACTAATGGAATTCACTCCCAAATGGTGGTTTATGCTTAAATAACCCTTTTGTAAGCATAATAACACGTTTCCATTGAAAGAAACAGAAATATTCACATGTCAAGTTTTATGCGTGCAAAATGCTTTTCAGAGCGAGAGAACCACTTTTTGACCAACAATGTGACTCTGACCTTTCAATTTTGATATTGCTCAAAACTAATGGAATTCACTCCCAAATGGTGGTTTATGCTTAAATAACCCGTTTGTAAGCATAATAACACGTTTCCATTGAAAGTAACAGAAATATTCACATATCAAGTTTTTATGTGTGCAAAATGCTTTTCAGAGCGAGAGAAGCACTTTTTGACCAACAATGTGATTCTGACCTTTCAATTTTGATATTGCTCAAAACTAATGGAATTCACTCCCAAATGGTGGTTTATGCTTAAATAACCCTTTTGTAAGCATAATAACACGTTTCCATTGAAAGAAACAGAAATATTCACATGTCAAGTTTTTATGTGTGCAAAATGCTTTTCAGAGCGAGAGAAGCACTTTTTGACCAACAATGTGATTTTTACCTTACAATGTTGATATTGCTCAAAACTAATGGAATTCACTCCCAAATGGTGGTTTATGCTTAAATAACCCTTTTGTAAGCATAATAAAACGTTTCCATTGAAAGAAACAGAAATATTCACATGTCAAGTTTTTATGCGTGCAAAATGCTTTTCAGAGCGAGAGAAGCACTTTTTGACCAACAATGTGATTCTGACCTTTCAATTTTGATGTTGCTCAAAACTAATGGAATTCACTCCCAAATGGTGGTTTATGCTTAAATAACCCTTTTGTAAGCATAATAACACGTTTCCATTGAAAGTAACAGAAATATTCACATGTCAAGTTTTTATGTGTGCAAAATGCTTTTCAGAGCGAGAGAAGCACTTTTTGACCAACAATGTGATTCTGACCTTTCAATTTTGATATTGCTCAAAACTAATGGAATTCACTCCCAAATGGTGGTTTATGCTTAAATAACCCTTTTGTAAGCATAATAACACGTTTCCATTGAAAGAAACAGAAATATTCACATGTCAAGTTTTTATGCGTGCAAAATGCTTTTCAGAGCGAGAGAACCACTTTTTGACCAACAATGTGATTTTTACCTTTCAATTTTGATGTTGCTCAAAACTAATGGAATTCACTCCCAAATGGTGGTTTATGCTTAAATAACCCTTTTGTAAGCATAATAACACGTTTCCATTGAAAGTAACAGAAATATTCACATGTCAAGTTTTTATGTGTGCAAAATGCTTTTCAGAGCGAGAGAAGCACTTTTTGACCAACAATGTGATTCTGACCTTTCAATTTTGATATTGCTCAAAACTAATGGAATTCACTCCCAAATGGTGGTTTATGCTTAAATAACCCTTTTGTAAGCATAATAACACGTTTCCATTGAAAGAAACAGAAATATTCACATGTCAAGTTTTTATGCGTGCAAAATGCTTTTCAGAGCGAGAGAAGCACTTTTTGACCAACAATGTGATTTTTACCTTTCAATTTTGATGTTGCTCAAAACTAATGGAATTCACTCCCAAATGGTGGTTTATGCTTAAATAACCCTTTTGTAAGCATAATAACACGTTTCCATTGAAAGAAACAGAAATATTCACATGTCAAGTTTTTATGCGTGCAAAATGCTTTTCAGAGCGAGAGAACCACTTTTTGACCAACAATGTGACCCTGACCTTTCAATTTTGATATTGCTCAAAACTAATGGAATTCACTCCCAAATGGTGGTTTATGCTTAAATAACCCTTTTGTAAGCATAATAACACGTTTGAATTGAAAGAAACAGAAATATTCACATGTCAAGTTTTTATGCGTGCAAAATGCTTTTCAGAGCGAGAGAAGCACTTTTTGACCAACAATGTGATTTTTACCTTTCAATTTTGATGTTGCTCAAAACTAATGGAATTCACTCCCAAATGGTGGTTTATGCTTAAATAACCCTTTTGTAAGCATAATAACACGTTTCCATTGAAAGTAACAGAAATATTCACATGTCAAGTTTTTATGTGTGCAAAATGCTTTTCAGAGCGAGAGAAGCACTTTTTGACCAACAATGTGATTCTGACCTTTCAATTTTGATATTGCTCAAAACTAATGGAATTCACTCCCAAATGGTGGTTTATGCTTAAATAACCCTTTTGTAAGCATAATAACACGTTTCCATTGAAAGAAACAGAAATATTCACATGTCAAGTTTTTATGCGTGCAAAATGCTTTTCAGAGCGAGAGAAGCACTTTTTGACCAACAATGTGATTTTTACCTTACAATGTTGATATTGCTCAAAACTAATGGAATTCACTCCCAAATGGTGGTTTATGCTTAAATAACCCTTTTGTAAGCATAATAAAACGTTTCCATTGAAAGAAACAGAAATATTCACATGTCAAGTTTTTATGCGTGCAAAATGCTTTTCAGAGCGAGAGAAGCACTTTTTGACCAACAATGTGATTCTGACCTTTCAATTTTGATGTTGCTCAAAACTAATGGAATTCACTCCCAAATGGTGGTTTATGCTTAAATAACCCTTTTGTAAGCATAATAACACGTTTCCATTGAAAGTAACAGAAATATTCACATGTCAAGTTTTTATGTGTGCAAAATGCTTTTCAGAGCGAGAGAAGCACTTTTTGACCAACAATGTGATTCTGACCTTTCAATTTTGATATTGCTCAAAACTAATGGAATTCACTCCCAAATGGTGGTTTATGCTTAAATAACCCTTTTGTAAGCATAATAACACGTTTCCATTGAAAGAAACAGAAATATTCACATGTCAAGTTTTTATGCGTGCAAAATGCTTTTCAGAGCGAGAGAACCACTTTTTGACCAACAATGTGACCCTGACCTTTCAATTTTGATATTGCTCAAAACTAATGGAATTCACTCCCAAATGGTGGTTTATGCTTAAATAACCCTTTTGTAAGCATAATAACACGTTTGAATTGAAAGAAACAGAAATATTCACATGTCAAGTTTTTATGCGTGCAAAATGCTTTTCAGAGCGAGAGAAGCACTTTTTGACCAACAATGTGATTTTTACCTTTCAATTTTGATGTTGCTCAAAACTAATGGAATTCACTCCCAAATGGTGGTTTATGCTTAAATAACCCTTTTGTAAGCATAATAACACGTTTCCATTGAAAGTAACAGAAATATTCACATGTCAAGTTTTTATGTGTGCAAAATGCTTTTCAGAGCGAGAGAAGCACTTTTTGACCAACAATGTGATTCTGACCTTTCAATTTTGATATTGCTCAAAACTAATGGAATTCACTCCCAAATGGTGGTTTATGCTTAAATAACCCTTTTGTAAGCATAATAACACGTTTCCATTGAAAGAAACAGAAATATTCACATGTCAAGTTTTTATGCGTGCAAAATGCTTTTCAGAGCGAGAGAAGCACTTTTTGACCAACAATGTGATTTTTACCTTTCAATTTTGATGTTGCTCAAAACTAATGGAATTCACTCCCAAATGGTGGTTTATGCTTAAATAACCCTTTTGTAAGCATAATATCACGTTTCCATTGAAAGAAACAGAAATATTCACATGTCAAGTTTTTATGCGTGCAAAATGCTTTTCAGAGCGAGAGAACCACTTTTTGACCAACAATGTGATTTTTACCTTTCAATTTTGATGTTGCTCAAAACTAATGGAATTCACTCCCAAATGGTGGTTTATGCTTAAATAACCCTTTTGTAAGCATAATAACACGTTTCCATTGAAAGAAACAGAAATATTCACATGTCAAGTTTTTATGCGTGCAAAATGCTTTTCAGAGCGAGAGAAGCACTTTTTGACCAACAATGTGATTTTTACCTTTCAATTTTGATGTTGCTCAAAACTAATGGAATTCACTCCCAAATGGTGGTTTATGCTTAAATAACCCTTTTGTAAGCATAATAACACGTTTCCATTGAAAGAAACAGAAATATTCACATGTCAAGTTTTATGCGTGCAAAATGCTTTTCAGAGCGAGAGAACCACTTTTTGACCAACAATGTGACTCTGACCTTTCAATTTTGATATTGCTCAAAACTAATGGAATTCACTCCCAAATGGTGGTTTATGCTTAAATAACCCGTTTGTAAGCATAATAACACGTTTCCATTGAAAGTAACAGAAATATTCACATGTCAAGTTTTTATGTGTGCAAAATGCTTTTCAGAGCGAGAGAAGCACTTTTTGACCAACAATGTGATTCTGACCTTTCAATTTTGATATTGCTCAAAACTAATGGAATTCACTCCCAAATGGTGGTTTATGCTTAAATAACCCTTTTGTAAGCATAATAACACGTTTCCATTGAAAGAAACAGAAATATTCACATGTCAAGTTTTTATGTGTGCAAAATGCTTTTCAGAGCGAGAGAAGCACTTTTTGACCAACAATGTGATTTTTACCTTACAATGTTGATATTGCTCAAAACTAATGGAATTCACTCCCAAATGGTGGTTTATGCTTAAATAACCCTTTTGTAAGCATAATAAAACGTTTCCATTGAAAGAAACAGAAATATTCACATGTCAAGTTTTTATGCGTGCAAAATGCTTTTCAGAGCGAGAGAAGCACTTTTTGACCAACAATGTGATTCTGACCTTTCAATTTTGATGTTGCTCAAAACTAATGGAATTCACTCCCAAATGGTGGTTTATGCTTAAATAACCCTTTTGTAAGCATAATAACACGTTTCCATTGAAAGTAACAGAAATATTCACATGTCAAGTTTTTATGTGTGCAAAATGCTTTTCAGAGCGAGAGAAGCACTTTTTGACCAACAATGTGATTCTGACCTTTCAATTTTGATATTGCTCAAAACTAATGGAATTCACTCCCAAATGGTGGTTTATGCTTAAATAACCCGTTTGTAAGCATAATAACACGTTTCCATTGAAAGTAACAGAAATATTCACATGTCAAGTTTTTATGTGTGCAAAATGCTTTTCAGAGCGAGAGAAGCACTTTTTGACCAACAATGTGATTCTGACCTTTCAATTTTGATATTGCTCAAAACTAATGGAATTCACTCCCAAATGGTGGTTTATGCTTAAATAACCGTTTTGTAAGCATAATAAAACGTTTCCATTGAAAGTAACAGAAATATTCACATGTCAAGTTTTTATGTGTGCAAAATGCTTTTCAGAGCGAGAGAAGCACTTTTTGACCAACAATGTGATTCTGACCTTTCAATTTTGATATTGCTCAAAACTAATGGAATTCACTCCCAAATGGTGGTTTATGCTTAAATAACCCTTTTGTAAGCATAATAACACGTTTCCATTGAAAGAAACAGAAATATTCACATGTCAAGTTTTATGCGTGCAAAATGCTTTTCAGAGCGAGAGAACCACTTTTTGACCAACAATGTGACTCTGACCTTTCAATTTTGATATTGCTCAAAACTAATGGAATTCACTCCCAAATGGTGGTTTATGCTTAAATAACCCGTTTGTAAGCATAATAACACGTTTCCATTGAAAGTAACAGAAATATTCACATGTCAAGTTTTTATGTGTGCAAAATGCTTTTCAGAGCGAGAGAAGCACTTTTTGACCAACAATGTGATTCTGACCTTTCAATTTTGATATTGCTCAAAACTAATGGAATTCACTCCCAAATGGTGGTTTATGCTTAAATAACCCTTTTGTAAGCATAATAACACGTTTCCATTGAAAGAAACAGAAATATTCACATGTCAAGTTTTTATGTGTGCAAAATGCTTTTCAGAGCGAGAGAAGCACTTTTTGACCAACAATGTGATTTTTACCTTACAATGTTGATATTGCTCAAAACTAATGGAATTCACTCCCAAATGGTGGTTTATGCTTAAATAACCCTTTTGTAAGCATAATAACACGTTTCCATTGAAAGTAACAGAAATATTCACATGTCAAGTTTTTATGTGTGCAAAATGCTTTTCAGAGCGAGAGAAGCACTTTTTGACCAACAATGTGATTCTGACCTTTCAATTTTGATATTGCTCAAAACTAATGGAATTCACTCCCAAATGGTGGTTTATGCTTAAATAACCCTTTTGTAAGCATAATAACACGTTTCCATTGAAAGAAACAGAAATATTCACATGTCAAGTTTTTATGCGTGCAAAATGCTTTTCAGAGCGAGAGAAGCACTTTTTGACCAACAATGTGACTCTGACCTTTCAATTTTGATGTTGCTCAAAACTAATGGAATTCACTCCCAAATGGTGGTTTATGCTTAAATAACCCTTTTGTAAGCATAATAACACGTTTCCATTGAAAGTAACAGAAATATTCACATGTCAAGTTTTTATGTGTGCAAAATGCTTTTCAGAGCGAGAGAAGCACTTTTTGACCAACAATGTGATTCTGACCTTTCAATTTTGATATTGCTCAAAACTAATGGAATTCACTCCCAAATGGTGGTTTATGCTTAAATAACCCTTTTGTAAGCATAATAACACGTTTCCATTGAAAGAAACAGAAATATTCACATGTCAAGTTTTTATGCGTGCAAAATGCTTTTCAGAGCGAGAGAAGCACTTTTTGACCAACAATGTGATTTTTACCTTTCAATTTTGATGTTGCTCAAAACTAATGGAATTCACTCCCAAATGGTGGTTTATGCTTAAATAACCCTTTTGTAAGCATAATAACACGTTTCCATTGAAAGAAACAGAAATATTCACATGTCAAGTTTTTATGCGTGCAAAATGCTTTTCAGAGCGAGAGAACCACTTTTTGACCAACAATGTGACCCTGACCTTTCAATTTTGATATTGCTCAAAACTAATGGAATTCACTCCCAAATGGTGGTTTATGCTTAAATAACCCTTTTGTAAGCATAATAACACGTTTGAATTGAAAGAAACAGAAATATTCACATGTCAAGTTTTTATGCGTGCAAAATGCTTTTCAGAGCGAGAGAAGCACTTTTTGACCAACAATGTGATTTTTACCTTTCAATTTTGATGTTGCTCAAAACTAATGGAATTCACTCCCAAATGGTGGTTTATGCTTAAATAACCCTTTTGTAAGCATAATAACACGTTTCCATTGAAAGTAACAGAAATATTCACATGTCAAGTTTTTATGTGTGCAAAATGCTTTTCAGAGCGAGAGAAGCACTTTTTGACCAACAATGTGATTCTGACCTTTCAATTTTGATATTGCTCAAAACTAATGGAATTCACTCCCAAATGGTGGTTTATGCTTAAATAACCCTTTTGTAAGCATAATAACACGTTTCCATTGAAAGAAACAGAAATATTCACATGTCAAGTTTTTATGCGTGCAAAATGCTTTTCAGAGCGAGAGAAGCACTTTTTGACCAACAATGTGATTTTTACCTTACAATGTTGATATTGCTCAAAACTAATGGAATTCACTCCCAAATGGTGGTTTATGCTTAAATAACCCTTTTGTAAGCATAATAAAACGTTTCCATTGAAAGAAACAGAAATATTCACATGTCAAGTTTTTATGCGTGCAAAATGCTTTTCAGAGCGAGAGAAGCACTTTTTGACCAACAATGTGATTCTGACCTTTCAATTTTGATGTTGCTCAAAACTAATGGAATTCACTCCCAAATGGTGGTTTATGCTTAAATAACCCTTTTGTAAGCATAATAACACGTTTCCATTGAAAGTAACAGAAATATTCACATGTCAAGTTTTTATGTGTGCAAAATGCTTTTCAGAGCGAGAGAAGCACTTTTTGACCAACAATGTGATTCTGACCTTTCAATTTTGATATTGCTCAAAACTAATGGAATTCACTCCCAAATGGTGGTTTATGCTTAAATAACCCTTTTGTAAGCATAATAACACGTTTCCATTGAAAGAAACAGAAATATTCACATGTCAAGTTTTTATGCGTGCAAAATGCTTTTCAGAGCGAGAGAACCACTTTTTGACCAACAATGTGACCCTGACCTTTCAATTTTGATATTGCTCAAAACTAATGGAATTCACTCCCAAATGGTGGTTTATGCTTAAATAACCCTTTTGTAAGCATAATAACACGTTTGAATTGAAAGAAACAGAAATATTCACATGTCAAGTTTTTATGCGTGCAAAATGCTTTTCAGAGCGAGAGAAGCACTTTTTGACCAACAATGTGATTTTTACCTTTCAATTTTGATGTTGCTCAAAACTAATGGAATTCACTCCCAAATGGTGGTTTATGCTTAAATAACCCTTTTGTAAGCATAATAACACGTTTCCATTGAAAGTAACAGAAATATTCACATGTCAAGTTTTTATGTGTGCAAAATGCTTTTCAGAGCGAGAGAAGCACTTTTTGACCAACAATGTGATTCTGACCTTTCAATTTTGATATTGCTCAAAACTAATGGAATTCACTCCCAAATGGTGGTTTATGCTTAAATAACCCTTTTGTAAGCATAATAACACGTTTCCATTGAAAGAAACAGAAATATTCACATGTCAAGTTTTTATGCGTGCAAAATGCTTTTCAGAGCGAGAGAAGCACTTTTTGACCAACAATGTGATTTTTACCTTTCAATTTTGATGTTGCTCAAAACTAATGGAATTCACTCCCAAATGGTGGTTTATGCTTAAATAACCCTTTTGTAAGCATAATATCACGTTTCCATTGAAAGAAACAGAAATATTCACATGTCAAGTTTTTATGCGTGCAAAATGCTTTTCAGAGCGAGAGAAGCACTTTTTGACCAACAATGTGATTTTTACCTTTCAATTTTGATGTTGCTCAAAACTAATGGAATTCACTCCCAAATGGTGGTTTATGCTTAAATAACCCTTTTGTAAGCATAATAACACGTTTCCATTGAAAGAAACAGAAATATTCACATGTCAAGTTTTTATGCGTGCAAAATGCTTTTCAGAGCGAGAGAAGCACTTTTTGACCAACAATGTGATTTTTACCTTTCAATTTTGATGTTGCTCAAAACTAATGGAATTCACTCCCAAATGGTGGTTTATGCTTAAATAACCCTTTTGTAAGCATAATAACACGTTTCCATTGAAAGAAACAGAAATATTCACATGTCAAGTTTTATGCGTGCAAAATGCTTTTCAGAGCGAGAGAACCACTTTTTGACCAACAATGTGACTCTGACCTTTCAATTTTGATATTGCTCAAAACTAATGGAATTCACTCCCAAATGGTGGTTTATGCTTAAATAACCCGTTTGTAAGCATAATAACACGTTTCCATTGAAAGTAACAGAAATATTCACATGTCAAGTTTTTATGTGTGCAAAATGCTTTTCAGAGCGAGAGAAGCACTTTTTGACCAACAATGTGATTCTGACCTTTCAATTTTGATATTGCTCAAAACTAATGGAATTCACTCCCAAATGGTGGTTTATGCTTAAATAACCCTTTTGTAAGCATAATAACACGTTTCCATTGAAAGAAACAGAAATATTCACATGTCAAGTTTTTATGTGTGCAAAATGCTTTTCAGAGCGAGAGAAGCACTTTTTGACCAACAATGTGATTTTTACCTTACAATGTTGATATTGCTCAAAACTAATGGAATTCACTCCCAAATGGTGGTTTATGCTTAAATAACCCTTTTGTAAGCATAATAAAACGTTTCCATTGAAAGAAACAGAAATATTCACATGTCAAGTTTTTATGCGTGCAAAATGCTTTTCAGAGCGAGAGAAGCACTTTTTGACCAACAATGTGATTCTGACCTTTCAATTTTGATGTTGCTCAAAACTAATGGAATTCACTCCCAAATGGTGGTTTATGCTTAAATAACCCTTTTGTAAGCATAATAACACGTTTCCATTGAAAGTAACAGAAATATTCACATGTCAAGTTTTTATGTGTGCAAAATGCTTTTCAGAGCGAGAGAAGCACTTTTTGACCAACAATGTGATTCTGACCTTTCAATTTTGATATTGCTCAAAACTAATGGAATTCACTCCCAAATGGTGGTTTATGCTTAAATAACCCGTTTGTAAGCATAATAACACGTTTCCATTGAAAGTAACAGAAATATTCACATGTCAAGTTTTTATGTGTGCAAAATGCTTTTCAGAGCGAGAGAAGCACTTTTTGACCAACAATGTGATTCTGACCTTTCAATTTTGATATTGCTCAAAACTAATGGAATTCACTCCCAAATGGTGGTTTATGCTTAAATAACCGTTTTGTAAGCATAATAAAACGTTTCCATTGAAAGTAACAGAAATATTCACATGTCAAGTTTTTATGTGTGCAAAATGCTTTTCAGAGCGAGAGAAGCACTTTTTGACCAACAATGTGATTCTGACCTTTCAATTTTGATATTGCTCAAAACTAATGGAATTCACTCCCAAATGGTGGTTTATGCTTAAATAACCCTTTTGTAAGCATAATAACACGTTTCCATTGAAAGAAACAGAAATATTCACATGTCAAGTTTTATGCGTGCAAAATGCTTTTCAGAGCGAGAGAACCACTTTTTGACCAACAATGTGACTCTGACCTTTCAATTTTGATATTGCTCAAAACTAATGGAATTCACTCCCAAATGGTGGTTTATGCTTAAATAACCCGTTTGTAAGCATAATAACACGTTTCCATTGAAAGTAACAGAAATATTCACATGTCAAGTTTTTATGTGTGCAAAATGCTTTTCAGAGCGAGAGAAGCACTTTTTGACCAACAATGTGATTCTGACCTTTCAATTTTGATATTGCTCAAAACTAATGGAATTCACTCCCAAATGGTGGTTTATGCTTAAATAACCCTTTTGTAAGCATAATAACACGTTTCCATTGAAAGAAACAGAAATATTCACATGTCAAGTTTTTATGTGTGCAAAATGCTTTTCAGAGCGAGAGAAGCACTTTTTGACCAACAATGTGATTTTTACCTTACAATGTTGATATTGCTCAAAACTAATGGAATTCACTCCCAAATGGTGGTTTATGCTTAAATAACCCTTTTGTAAGCATAATAACACGTTTCCATTGAAAGTAACAGAAATATTCACATGTCAAGTTTTTATGTGTGCAAAATGCTTTTCAGAGCGAGAGAAGCACTTTTTGACCAACAATGTGATTCTGACCTTTCAATTTTGATATTGCTCAAAACTAATGGAATTCACTCCCAAATGGTGGTTTATGCTTAAATAACCCTTTTGTAAGCATAATAACACGTTTCCATTGAAAGAAACAGAAATATTCACATGTCAAGTTTTTATGCGTGCAAAATGCTTTTCAGAGCGAGAGAAGCACTTTTTGACCAACAATGTGACTCTGACCTTTCAATTTTGATGTTGCTCAAAACTAATGGAATTCACTCCCAAATGGTGGTTTATGCTTAAATAACCCTTTTGTAAGCATAATAACACGTTTCCATTGAAAGTAACAGAAATATTCACATGTCAAGTTTTTATGTGTGCAAAATGCTTTTCAGAGCGAGAGAAGCACTTTTTGACCAACAATGTGATTCTGACCTTTCAATTTTGATATTGCTCAAAACTAATGGAATTCACTCCCAAATGGTGGTTTATGCTTAAATAACCCTTTTGTAAGCATAATAACACGTTTCCATTGAAAGAAACAGAAATATTCACATGTCAAGTTTTTATGCGTGCAAAATGCTTTTCAGAGCGAGAGAAGCACTTTTTGACCAACAATGTGATTTTTACCTTTCAATTTTGATGTTGCTCAAAACTAATGGAATTCACTCCCAAATGGTGGTTTATGCTTAAATAACCCTTTTGTAAGCATAATAACACGTTTCCATTGAAAGAAACAGAAATATTCACATGTCAAGTTTTTATGCGTGCAAAATGCTTTTCAGAGCGAGAGAACCACTTTTTGACCAACAATGTGACCCTGACCTTTCAATTTTGATATTGCTCAAAACTAATGGAATTCACTCCCAAATGGTGGTTTATGCTTAAATAACCCTTTTGTAAGCATAATAACACGTTTGAATTGAAAGAAACAGAAATATTCACATGTCAAGTTTTTATGCGTGCAAAATGCTTTTCAGAGCGAGAGAAGCACTTTTTGACCAACAATGTGATTTTTACCTTTCAATTTTGATGTTGCTCAAAACTAATGGAATTCACTCCCAAATGGTGGTTTATGCTTAAATAACCCTTTTGTAAGCATAATAACACGTTTCCATTGAAAGTAACAGAAATATTCACATGTCAAGTTTTTATGTGTGCAAAATGCTTTTCAGAGCGAGAGAAGCACTTTTTGACCAACAATGTGATTCTGACCTTTCAATTTTGATATTGCTCAAAACTAATGGAATTCACTCCCAAATGGTGGTTTATGCTTAAATAACCCTTTTGTAAGCATAATAACACGTTTCCATTGAAAGAAACAGAAATATTCACATGTCAAGTTTTTATGCGTGCAAAATGCTTTTCAGAGCGAGAGAAGCACTTTTTGACCAACAAAATGTGATTTTTACCTTTCAATTTTGATGTTGCTCAAAACTAATGGAATTCACTCCCAAATGGTGGTTTATGCTTAAATAACCCTTTTGTAAGCATAATAACACGTTTCCATTGAAAGTAACAGAAATATTCACATGTCAAGTTTTTATGTGTGCAAAATGCTTTTCAGAGCGAGAGAAGCACTTTTTGACCAACAATGTGATTCTGACCTTTCAATTTTGATATTGCTCAAAACTAATGGAATTCACTCCCAAATGGTGGTTTATGCTTAAATAACCCTTTTGTAAGCATAATAACACGTTTCCATTGAAAGAAACAGAAATATTCACATGTCAAGTTTTTATGCGTGCAAAATGCTTTTCAGAGCGAGAGAAGCACTTTTTGACCAACAATGTGATTTTTACCTTTCAATTTTGATGTTGCTCAAAACTAATGGAATTCACTCCCAAATGGTGGTTTATGCTTAAATAACCCTTTTGTAAGCATAATAACACGTTTCCATTGAAAGAAACAGAAATATTCACATGTCAAGTTTTTATGCGTGCAAAATGCTTTTCAGAGCGAGAGAACCACTTTTTGACCAACAATGTGACCCTGACCTTTCAATTTTGATATTGCTCAAAACTAATGGAATTCACTCCCAAATGGTGGTTTATGCTTAAATAACCCTTTTGTAAGCATAATAACACGTTTGAATTGAAAGAAACAGAAATATTCACATGTCAAGTTTTTATGTGTGCAAAATGCTTTTCAGAGCGAGAGAAGCACTTTTTGACCAACAATGTGATTTCTACCTTTCAATTTTGATGTTGCTCAAAACTAATGGAATTCACTCCCAAATGGTGGTTTATGCTTAAATAACCCTTTTGTAAGCATAATAACACGTTTCCATTGAAAGTAACAGAAATATTCACATGTCAAGTTTTTATGTGTGCAAAATGCTTTTCAGAGCGAGATAAGCACTTTTTGACCAACAATGTGATTCTGACCTTTCAATTTTGATATTGCTCAAAACTAATGGAATTCACTCCCAAATGGTGGTTTATGCTTAAATAACCCTTTTGTAAGCATAATAACACGTTTCCATTGAAAGAAACAGAAATATTCACATGTCAAGTTTTTATGCGTGCAAAATGCTTTTCAGAGCGAGAGAAGCACTTTTTGACCAACAATGTGATTTTTACCTTTCAATTTTGATGTTGCTCAAAACTAATGGAATTCACTCCCAAATGGTGGTTTATGCTTAAATAACCCTTTTGTAAGCATAATAACACGTTTCCATTGAAAGTAACAGAAATATTCACATGTCAAGTTTTTATGTGTGCAAAATGCTTTTCAGAGCGAGAGAAGCACTTTTTGACCAACAATGTGATTCTGACCTTTCAATTTTGATATTGCTCAAAACTAATGGAATTCACTCCCAAATGGTGGTTTATGCTTAAATAACCCTTTTGTAAGCATAATAACACGTTTCCATTGAAAGAAACAGAAATATTCACATGTCAAGTTTTTATGCGTGCAAAATGCTTTTCAGAGCGAGAGAAGCACTTTTTGACCAACAATGTGATTTTTACCTTTCAATTTTGATATTGCTCAAAACTAATGGAATTCACTCCCAAATGGTGGTTTATGCTTAAATAACCCTTTTGTATCATAATAACACGTTTCCATTGAAAGAAACAGAAATATTCACATGTCAAGTTTTTATGCGTGCAAAATGCTTTTCAGAGCGAGAGAAGCACTTTTTGACCAACAATGTGACTCTGACCTTTCAATTTTGATATTGCTCAAAACTAATGGAATTCACTCCCAAATGGTGGTTTATGCTTAAATAACCCTTTTGTAAGCATAATAACACGTTTCCATTGAAAGAAACAGAAATATTCACATGTCAAGTTTTTATGCGTGCAAAATGCTTTTCAGAGCGAGAGAAGCACTTTTTGACCAACAATGTGATTTTTACCTTTCAATTTTGATATTGCTCAAAACTAATGGAATTCACTCCCAAATGGTGGTTTATGCTTAAATAACCCTTTTGTAAGCATAAAAAAACGTTTCCATTGAAAGTAACAGAAATATTCACATGTCAAGTTTTTATGTGTGCAAAATGCTTTTCAGAGCGAGAGAAGCACTTTTTGACCAACAATGTGATTCTGACCTTTCAATTTTGATATTGCTCAAAACTAATGGAATTCACTCCCAAATGGTGGTTTATGCTTAAATAACCCTTTTGTAAGCATAATAACACGTTTCCATTGAAAGAAACAGAAATATTCACATGTCAAGTTTTTATGTGTGCAAAATGCTTTTCAGAGCGAGAGAAGCACTTTTTGACCAACAATGTGATTTTTACCTTACAATGTTGATATTGCTCAAAACTAATGGAATTCACTCCCAAATGGTGGTTTATGCTTAAATAACCCTTTTGTAAGCATAATAACACGTTTCCATTGAAAGTAACAGAAATATTCACATGTCAAGTTTTTATGTGTGCAAAATGCTTTTCAGAGCGAGAGAAGCACTTTTTGACCAACAATGTGATTCTGACCTTTCAATTTTGATATTGCTCAAAACTAATGGAATTCACTCCCAAATGGTGGTTTATGCTTAAATAACCCTTTTGTAAGCATAATAACACGTTTCCATTGAAAGAAACAGAAATATTCACATGTCAAGTTTTTATGCGTGCAAAATGCTTTTCAGAGCGAGAGAAGCACTTTTTGACCAACAATGTGACTCTGACCTTTCAATTTTGATGTTGCTCAAAACTAATGGAATTCACTCCCAAATGGTGGTTTATGCTTAAATAACCCTTTTGTAAGCATAATAACACGTTTCCATTGAAAGTAACAGAAATATTCACATGTCAAGTTTTTATGTGTGCAAAATGCTTTTCAGAGCGAGAGAAGCACTTTTTGACCAACAATGTGATTCTGACCTTTCAATTTTGATATTGCTCAAAACTAATGGAATTCACTCCCAAATGGTGGTTTATGCTTAAATAACCCTTTTGTAAGCATAATAACACGTTTCCATTGAAAGAAACAGAAATATTCACATGTCAAGTTTTATGCGTGCAAAATGCTTTTCAGAGCGAGAGAACCACTTTTTGACCAACAATGTGACTCTGACCTTTCAATTTTGATATTGCTCAAAACTAATGGAATTCACTCCCAAATGGTGGTTTATGCTTAAATAACCCTTTTGTAAGCATAATAACACGTTTCCATTGAAAGAAACAGAAATATTCACATGTCAAGTTTTATTGCGTGCAAAATGCTTTTCAGAGCGAGAGAAGCACTTTTTGACCAACAATGTGATTCTGACCTTTCAATTTTGATATTGCTCAAAACTAATGGAATTCACTCCCAAATGGTGGTTTATGCTTAAATAACCCTTTTGTAAGCATAATAACACGTTTCCATTGAAAGAAACAGAAATATTCACATGTCAAGTTTTATGCGTGCAAAATGCTTTTCAGAGCGAGAGAACCACTTTTTGACCAACAATGTGACTCTGACCTTTCAATTTTGATATTGCTCAAAACTAATGGAATTCACTCCCAAATGGTGGTTTATGCTTAAATAACCCGTTTGTAAGCATAATAACACGTTTCCATTGAAAGTAACAGAAATATTCACATGTCAAGTTTTTATGTGTGCAAAATGCTTTTCAGAGCGAGAGAAGCACTTTTTGACCAACAATGTGATTCTGACCTTTCAATTTTGATATTGCTCAAAACTAATGGAATTCACTCCCAAATGGTGGTTTATGCTTAAATAACCCTTTTGTAAGCATAATAACACGTTTCCATTGAAAGAAACAGAAATATTCACATGTCAAGTTTTTATGTGTGCAAAATGCTTTTCAGAGCGAGAGAAGCACTTTTTGACCAACAATGTGATTTTTACCTTACAATGTTGATATTGCTCAAAACTAATGGAATTCACTCCCAAATGGTGGTTTATGCTTAAATAACCCTTTTGTAAGCATAATAAAACGTTTCCATTGAAAGAAACAGAAATATTCACATGTCAAGTTTTTATGCGTGCAAAATGCTTTTCAGAGCGAGAGAAGCACTTTTTGACCAACAATGTGATTCTGACCTTTCAATTTTGATGTTGCTCAAAACTAATGGAATTCACTCCCAAATGGTGGTTTATGCTTAAATAACCCTTTTGTAAGCATAATAACACGTTTCCATTGAAAGTAACAGAAATATTCACATGTCAAGTTTTTATGTGTGCAAAATGCTTTTCAGAGCGAGAGAAGCACTTTTTGACCAACAATGTGATTCTGACCTTTCAATTTTGATATTGCTCAAAACTAATGGAATTCACTCCCAAATGGTGGTTTATGCTTAAATAACCGTTTTGTAAGCATAATAAAACGTTTCCATTGAAAGTAACAGAAATATTCACATGTCAAGTTTTTATGTGTGCAAAATGCTTTTCAGAGCGAGAGAAGCACTTTTTGACCAACAATGTGATTCTGACCTTTCAATTTTGATATTGCTCAAAACTAATGGAATTCACTCCCAAATGGTGGTTTATGCTTAAATAACCCTTTTGTAAGCATAATAACACGTTTCCATTGAAAGAAACAGAAATATTCACATGTCAAGTTTTATGCGTGCAAAATGCTTTTCAGAGCGAGAGAACCACTTTTTGACCAACAATGTGACTCTGACCTTTCAATTTTGATATTGCTCAAAACTAATGGAATTCACTCCCAAATGGTGGTTTATGCTTAAATAACCCGTTTGTAAGCATAATAACACGTTTCCATTGAAAGTAACAGAAATATTCACATGTCAAGTTTTTATGTGTGCAAAATGCTTTTCAGAGCGAGAGAAGCACTTTTTGACCAACAATGTGATTCTGACCTTTCAATTTTGATATTGCTCAAAACTAATGGAATTCACTCCCAAATGGTGGTTTATGCTTAAATAACCCTTTTGTAAGCATAATAACACGTTTCCATTGAAAGAAACAGAAATATTCACAGGTCAAGTTTTTATGTGTGCAAAATGCTTTTCAGAGCGAGAGAAGCACTTTTTGACCAACAATGTGATTTTTACCTTACAATGTTGATATTGCTCAAAACTAATGGAATTCACTCCCAAATGGTGGTTTATGCTTAAATAACCCTTTTGTAAGCATAATAACACGTTTCCATTGAAAGTAACAGAAATATTCACATGTCAAGTTTTTATGTGTGCAAAATGCTTTTCAGAGCGAGAGAAGCACTTTTTGACCAACAATGTCATTCTGACCTTTCAATTTTGATATTGCTCAAAACTAATGGAATTCACTCCCAAATGGTGGTTTATGCTTAAATAACCCTTTTGTAAGCATAATAACACGTTTCCATTGAAAGAAACAGAAATATTCACATGTCAAGTTTTTATGCGTGCAAAATGCTTTTCAGAGCGAGAGAAGCACTTTTTGACCAACAATGTGACTCTGACCTTTCAATTTTGATGTTGCTCAAAACTAATGGAATTCACTCCCAAATGGTGGTTTATGCTTAAATAACCCTTTTGTAAGCATAATAACACGTTTCCATTGAAAGTAACAGAAATATTCACATGTCAAGTTTTTATGTGTGCAAAATGCTTTTCAGAGCGAGAGAAGCACTTTTTGACCAACAATGTGATTCTGACCTTTCAATTTTGATATTGCTCAAAACTAATGGAATTCACTCCCAAATGGTGGTTTATGCTTAAATAACCCTTTTGTAAGCATAATAACACGTTTCCATTGAAAGAAACAGAAATATTCACATGTCAAGTTTTTATGCGTGCAAAATGCTTTTCAGAGCGAGAGAAGCACTTTTTGACCAACAATGTGATTTTTACCTTTCAATTTTGATGTTGCTCAAAACTAATGGAATTCACTCCCAAATGGTGGTTTATGCTTAAATAACCCTTTTGTAAGCATAATAACACGTTTCCATTGAAAGAAACAGAAATATTCACATGTCAAGTTTTTATGCGTGCAAAATGCTTTTCAGAGCGAGAGAACCACTTTTTGACCAACAATGTGACCCTGACCTTTCAATTTTGATATTGCTCAAAACTAATGGAATTCACTCCCAAATGGTGGTTTATGCTTAAATAACCCTTTTGTAAGCATAATAACACGTTTGAATTGAAAGAAACAGAAATATTCACATGTCAAGTTTTT
Source organism: Pollachius pollachius (assembly GCF_949987615.1). NCBI lineage: Eukaryota > Metazoa > Chordata > Actinopteri > Gadiformes > Gadidae > Pollachius > Pollachius pollachius. The sequence continues at coordinate 36,769 of NW_027641103.1, forward strand.
ATGCGTGCAAAATGCTTTTCAGAGCGAGAGAAGCACTTTTTGACCAACAATGTGATTTTTACCTTTCAATTTTGATGTTGCTCAAAACTAATGGAATTCACTCCCAAATGGTGGTTTATGCTTAAATAACCCTTTTGTAAGCATAATAACACGTTTCCATTGAAAGTAACAGAAATATTCACATGTCAAGTTTTTATGTGTGCAAAATGCTTTTCAGAGCGAGAGAAGCACTTTTTGACCAACAATGTGATTCTGACCTTTCAATTTTGATATTGCTCAAAACTAATGGAATTCACTCCCAAATGGTGGTTTATGCTTAAATAACCCTTTTGTAAGCATAATAACACGTTTCCATTGAAAGAAACAGAAATATTCACATGTCAAGTTTTTATGCGTGCAAAATGCTTTTCAGAGCGAGAGAAGCACTTTTTGACCAACAATGTGATTTTTACCTTTCAATTTTGATGGTGCTCAAAACTAATGGAATTCACTCCCAAATGGTGGTTTATGCTTAAATAACCCTTTTGTAAGCATAATAACACGTTTCCATTGAAAGTAACAGAAATATTCACATGTCAAGTTTTTATGTGTGCAAAATGCTTTTCAGAGCGAGAGAAGCACTTTTTGACCAACAATGTGATTCTGACCTTTCAATTTTGATATTGCTCAAAACTAATGGAATTCACTCCCAAATGGTGGTTTATGCTTAAATAACCCTTTTGTAAGCATAATAACACGTTTCCATTGAAAGAAACAGAAATATTCACATGTCAAGTTTTTATGCGTGCAAAATGCTTTTCAGAGCGAGAGAAGCACTTTTTGACCAACAATGTGATTTTTACCTTTCAATTTTGATGTTGCTCAAAACTAATGGAATTCACTCCCAAATGGTGGTTTATGCTTAAATAACCCTTTTGTAAGCATAATAACACGTTTCCATTGAAAGAAACAGAAATATTCACATGTCAAGTTTTTATGCGTGCAAAATGCTTTTCAGAGCGAGAGAACCACTTTTTGACCAACAATGTGACCCTGACCTTTCAATTTTGATATTGCTCAAAACTAATGGAATTCACTCCCAAATGGTGGTTTATGCTTAAATAACCCTTTTGTAAGCATAATAACACGTTTGAATTGAAAGAAACAGAAATATTCACATGTCAAGTTTTTATGTGTGCAAAATGCTTTTCAGAGCGAGAGAAGCACTTTTTGACCAACAATGTGATTTCTACCTTTCAATTTTGATGTTGCTCAAAACTAATGGAATTCACTCCCAAATGGTGGTTTATGCTTAAATAACCCTTTTGTAAGCATAATAACACGTTTCCATTGAAAGTAACAGAAATATTCACATGTCAAGTTTTTATGTGTGCAAAATGCTTTTCAGAGCGAGAGAAGCACTTTTTGACCAACAATGTGATTCTGACCTTTCAATTTTGATATTGCTCAAAACTAATGGAATTCACTCCCAAATGGTGGTTTATGCTTAAATAACCCTTTTGTAAGCATAATAACACGTTTCCATTGAAAGAAACAGAAATATTCACATGTCAAGTTTTTATGCGTGCAAAATGCTTTTCAGAGCGAGAGAAGCACTTTTTGACCAACAATGTGATTTTTACCTTTCAATTTTGATGTTGCTCAAAACTAATGGAATTCACTCCCAAATGGTGGTTTATGCTTAAATAACCCTTTTGTAAGCATAATAACACGTTTCCATTGAAAGTAACAGAAATATTCACATGTCAAGTTTTTATGTGTGCAAAATGCTTTTCAGAGCGAGAGAAGCACTTTTTGACCAACAATGTGATTCTGACCTTTCAATTTTGATATTGCTCAAAACTAATGGAATTCACTCCCAAATGGTGGTTTATGCTTAAATAACCCTTTTGTAAGCATAATAACACGTTTCCATTGAAAGAAACAGAAATATTCACATGTCAAGTTTTTATGCGTGCAAAATGCTTTTCAGAGCGAGAGAAGCACTTTTTGACCAACAATGTGATTCTGACCTTTCAATTTTGATATTGCTCAAAACTAATGGAATTCACTCCCAAATGGTGGTTTATGCTTAAATAACCCTTTTGTATCATAATAACACGTTTCCATTGAAAGAAACAGAAATATTCACATGTCAAGTTTTTATGCGTGCAAAATGCTTTTCAGAGCGAGAGAAGCACTTTTTGACCAACAATGTGACTCTGACCTTTCAATTTTGATATTGCTCAAAACTAATGGAATTCACTCCCAAATGGTGGTTTATGCTTAAATAACCCTTTTGTAAGCATAATAACACGTTTCCATTGAAAGAAACAGAAATATTCACATGTCAAGTTTTTATGCGTGCAAAATGCTTTTCAGAGCGAGAGAAGCACTTTTTGACCAACAATGTGATTTTTACCTTTCAATTTTGATATTGCTCAAAACTAATGGAATTCACTCCCAAATGGTGGTTTATGCTTAAATAACCCTTTTGTAAGCATAATAAAACGTTTCCATTGAAAGTAACAGAAATATTCACATGTCAAGTTTTTATGTGTGCAAAATGCTTTTCAGAGCGAGAGAAGCACTTTTTGACCAACAATGTGATTCTGACCTTTCAATTTTGATATTGCTCAAAACTAATGGAATTCACTCCCAAATGGTGGTTTATGCTTAAATAACCCTTTTGTAAGCATAATAACACGTTTCCATTGAAAGAAACAGAAATATTCACATGTCAAGTTTTTATGTGTGCAAAATGCTTTTCAGAGCGAGAGAAGCACTTTTTGACCAACAATGTGATTTTTACCTTACAATGTTGATATTGCTCAAAACTAATGGAATTCACTCCCAAATGGTGGTTTATGCTTAAATAACCCTTTTGTAAGCATAATAACACGTTTCCATTGAAAGTAACAGAAATATTCACATGTCAAGTTTTTATGTGTGCAAAATGCTTTTCAGAGCGAGAGAAGCACTTTTTGACCAACAATGTGATTCTGACCTTTCAATTTTGATATTGCTCAAAACTAATGGAATTCACTCCCAAATGGTGGTTTATGCTTAAATAACCCTTTTGTAAGCATAATAACACGTTTCCATTGAAAGAAACAGAAATATTCACATGTCAAGTTTTTATGCGTGCAAAATGCTTTTCAGAGCGAGAGAAGCACTTTTTGACCAACAATGTGACTCTGACCTTTCAATTTTGATGTTGCTCAAAACTAATGGAATTCACTCCCAAATGGTGGTTTATGCTTAAATAACCCTTTTGTAAGCATAATAACACGTTTCCATTGAAAGTAACAGAAATATTCACATGTCAAGTTTTTATGTGTGCAAAATGCTTTTCAGAGCGAGAGAAGCACTTTTTGACCAACAATGTGATTCTGACCTTTCAATTTTGATATTGCTCAAAACTAATGGAATTCACTCCCAAATGGTGGTTTATGCTTAAATAACCCTTTTGTAAGCATAATAACACGTTTCCATTGAAAGAAACAGAAATATTCACATGTCAAGTTTTTATGCGTGCAAAATGCTTTTCAGAGCGAGAGAAGCACTTTTTGACCAACAATGTGATTTTTACCTTTCAATTTTGATGTTGCTCAAAACTAATGGAATTCACTCCCAAATGGTGGTTTATGCTTAAATAACCCTTTTGTAAGCATAATAACACGTTTCCATTGAAAGAAACAGAAATATTCACATGTCAAGTTTTATGCGTGCAAAATGCTTTTCAGAGCGAGAGAACCACTTTTTGACCAACAATGTGACTCTGACCTTTCAATTTTGATATTGCTCAAAACTAATGGAATTCACTCCCAAATGGTGGTTTATGCTTAAATAACCCTTTTGTAAGCATAATAACACGTTTCCATTGAAAGAAACAGAAATATTCACATGTCAAGTTTTATTGCGTGCAAAATGCTTTTCAGAGCGAGAGAAGCACTTTTTGACCAACAATGTGATTCTGACCTTTCAATTTTGATATTGCTCAAAACTAATGGAATTCACTCCCAAATGGTGGTTTATGCTTAAATAACCCTTTTGTAAGCATAATAACACGTTTCCATTGAAAGAAACAGAAATATTCACATGTCAAGTTTTATGCGTGCAAAATGCTTTTCAGAGCGAGAGAACCACTTTTTGACCAACAATGTGACTCTGACCTTTCAATTTTGATATTGCTCAAAACTAATGGAATTCACTCCCAAATGGTGGTTTATGCTTAAATAACCCGTTTGTAAGCATAATAACACGTTTCCATTGAAAGTAACAGAAATATTCACATGTCAAGTTTTAATGTGTGCAAAATGCTTTTCAGAGCGAGAGAAGCACTTTTTGACCAACAATGTGATTCTGACCTTTCAATTTTGATATTGCTCAAAACTAATGGAATTCACTCCCAAATGGTGGTTTATGCTTAAATAACCCTTTTGTAAGCATAATAACACGTTTCCATTGAAAGAAACAGAAATATTCACATGTCAAGTTTTTATGTGTGCAAAATGCTTTTCAGAGCGAGAGAAGCACTTTTTGACCAACAATGTGATTTTTACCTTACAATGTTGATATTGCTCAAAACTAATGGAATTCACTCCCAAATGGTGGTTTATGCTTAAATAACCCTTTTGTAAGCATAATAAAACGTTTCCATTGAAAGAAACAGAAATATTCACATGTCAAGTTTTTATGCGTGCAAAATGCTTTTCAGAGCGAGAGAAGCACTTTTTGACCAACAATGTGATTCTGACCTTTCAATTTTGATGTTGCTCAAAACTAATGGAATTCACTCCCAAATGGTGGTTTATGCTTAAATAACCCTTTTGTAAGCATAATAACACGTTTCCATTGAAAGTAACAGAAATATTCACATGTCAAGTTTTTATGTGTGCAAAATGCTTTTCAGAGCGAGAGAAGCACTTTTTGACCAACAATGTGATTCTGACCTTTCAATTTTGATATTGCTCAAAACTAATGGAATTCACTCCCAAATGGTGGTTTATGCTTAAATAACCCGTTTGTAAGCATAATAACACGTTTCCATTGAAAGTAACAGAAATATTCACATGTCAAGTTTTTATGTGTGCAAAATGCTTTTCAGAGCGAGAGAAGCACTTTTTGACCAACAATGTGATTCTGACCTTTCAATTTTGATATTGCTCAAAACTAATGGAATTCACTCCCAAATGGTGGTTTATGCTTAAATAACCGTTTTGTAAGCATAATAAAACGTTTCCATTGAAAGTAACAGAAATATTCACATGTCAAGTTTTTATGTGTGCAAAATGCTTTTCAGAGCGAGAGAAGCACTTTTTGACCAACAATGTGATTCTGACCTTTCAATTTTGATATTGCTCAAAACTAATGGAATTCACTCCCAAATGGTGGTTTATGCTTAAATAACCCTTTTGTAAGCATAATAACACGTTTCCATTGAAAGAAACAGAAATATTCACATGTCAAGTTTTATGCGTGCAAAATGCTTTTCAGAGCGAGAGAACCACTTTTTGACCAACAATGTGACTCTGACCTTTCAATTTTGATATTGCTCAAAACTAATGGAATTCACTCCCAAATGGTGGTTTATGCTTAAATAACCCGTTTGTAAGCATAATAACACGTTTCCATTGAAAGTAACAGAAATATTCACATGTCAAGTTTTTATGTGTGCAAAATGCTTTTCAGAGCGAGAGAAGCACTTTTTGACCAACAATGTGATTCTGACCTTTCAATTTTGATATTGCTCAAAACTAATGGAATTCACTCCCAAATGGTGGTTTATGCTTAAATAACCCTTTTGTAAGCATAATAACACGTTTCCATTGAAAGAAACAGAAATATTCACATGTCAAGTTTTTATGTGTGCAAAATGCTTTTCAGAGCGAGAGAAGCACTTTTTGACCAACAATGTGATTTTTACCTTACAATGTTGATATTGCTCAAAACTAATGGAATTCACTCCCAAATGGTGGTTTATGCTTAAATAACCCTTTTGTAAGCATAATAACACGTTTCCATTGAAAGTAACAGAAATATTCACATGTCAAGTTTTTATGTGTGCAAAATGCTTTTCAGAGCGAGAGAAGCACTTTTTGACCAACAATGTGATTCTGACCTTTCAATTTTGATATTGCTCAAAACTAATGGAATTCACTCCCAAATGGTGGTTTATGCTTAAATAACCCTTTTGTAAGCATAATAACACGTTTCCATTGAAAGAAACAGAAATATTCACATGTCAAGTTTTTATGCGTGCAAAATGCTTTTCAGAGCGAGAGAAGCACTTTTTGACCAACAATGTGACTCTGACCTTTCAATTTTGATGTTGCTCAAAACTAATGGAATTCACTCCCAAATGGTGGTTTATGCTTAAATAACCCTTTTGTAAGCATAATAACACGTTTCCATTGAAAGTAACAGAAATATTCACATGTCAAGTTTTTATGTGTGCAAAATGCTTTTCAGAGCGAGAGAAGCACTTTTTGACCAACAATGTGATTCTGACCTTTCAATTTTGATATTGCTCAAAACTAATGGAATTCACTCCCAAATGGTGGTTTATGCTTAAATAACCCTTTTGTAAGCATAATAACACGTTTCCATTGAAAGAAACAGAAATATTCACATGTCAAGTTTTTATGCGTGCAAAATGCTTTTCAGAGCGAGAGAAGCACTTTTTGACCAACAATGTGATTTTTACCTTTCAATTTTGATGTTGCTCAAAACTAATGGAATTCACTCCCAAATGGTGGTTTATGCTTAAATAACCCTTTTGTAAGCATAATAACACGTTTCCATTGAAAGAAACAGAAATATTCACATGTCAAGTTTTTATGCGTGCAAAATGCTTTTCAGAGCGAGAGAACCACTTTTTGACCAACAATGTGACCCTGACCTTTCAATTTTGATATTGCTCAAAACTAATGGAATTCACTCCCAAATGGTGGTTTATGCTTAAATAACGCTTTTGTAAGCATAATAACACGTTTGAATTGAAAGAAACAGAAATATTCACATGTCAAGTTTTTATGCGTGCAAAATGCTTTTCAGAGCGAGAGAAGCACTTTTTGACCAACAATGTGATTTTTACCTTTCAATTTTGATGTTGCTCAAAACTAATGGAATTCACTCCCAAATGGTGGTTTATGCTTAAATAACCCTTTTGTAAGCATAATAACACGTTTCCATTGAAAGTAACAGAAATATTCACATGTCAAGTTTTTATGTGTGCAAAATGCTTTTCAGAGCGAGAGAAGCACTTTTTGACCAACAATGTGATTCTGACCTTTCAATTTTGATATTGCTCAAAACTAATGGAATTCACTCCCAAATGGTGGTTTATGCTTAAATAACCCTTTTGTAAGCATAATAACACGTTTCCATTGAAAGAAACAGAAATATTCACATGTCAAGTTTTTATGCGTGCAAAATGCTTTTCAGAGCGAGAGAAGCACTTTTTGACCAACAATGTGATTTTTACCTTTCAATTTTGATGTTGCTCAAAACTAATGGAATTCACTCCCAAATGGTGGTTTATGCTTAAATAACCCTTTTGTAAGCATAATAACACGTTTCCATTGAAAGTAACAGAAATATTCACATGTCAAGTTTTTATGTGTGCAAAATGCTTTTCAGAGCGAGAGAAGCACTTTTTGACCAACAATGTGATTCTGACCTTTCAATTTTGATATTGCTCAAAACTAATGGAATTCACTCCCAAATGGTGGTTTATGCTTAAATAACCCTTTTGTAAGCATAATAACACGTTTCCATTGAAAGAAACAGAAATATTCACATGTCAAGTTTTTATGCGTGCAAAATGCTTTTCAGAGCGAGAGAAGCACTTTTTGACCAACAATGTGATTTTTACCTTTCAATTTTGATGTTGCTCAAAACTAATGGAATTCACTCCCAAATGGTGGTTTATGCTTAAATAACCCTTTTGTAAGCATAATAACACGTTTCCATTGAAAGAAACAGAAATATTCACATGTCAAGTTTTTATGCGTGCAAAATGCTTTTCAGAGCGAGAGAACCACTTTTTGACCAACAATGTGACCCTGACCTTTCAATTTTGATATTGCTCAAAACTAATGGAATTCACTCCCAAATGGTGGTTTATGCTTAAATAACCCTTTTGTAAGCATAATAACACGTTTGAATTGAAAGAAACAGAAATATTCACATGTCAAGTTTTTATGTGTGCAAAATGCTTTTCAGAGCGAGAGAAGCACTTTTTGACCAACAATGTGATTTCTACCTTTCAATTTTGATGTTGCTCAAAACTAATGGAATTCACTCCCAAATGGTGGTTTATGCTTAAATAACCCTTTTGTAAGCATAATAACACGTTTCCATTGAAAGTAACAGAAATATTCACATGTCAAGTTTTTATGTGTGCAAAATGCTTTTCAGAGCGAGAGAAGCACTTTTTGACCAACAATGTGATTCTGACCTTTCAATTTTGATATTGCTCAAAACTAATGGAATTCACTCCCAAATGGTGGTTTATGCTTAAATAACCCTTTTGTAAGCATAATAACACGTTTCCATTGAAAGAAACAGAAATATTCACATGTCAAGTTTTTATGCGTGCAAAATGCTTTTCAGAGCGAGAGAAGCACTTTTTGACCAACAATGTGATTTTTACCTTTCAATTTTGATGTTGCTCAAAACTAATGGAATTCACTCCCAAATGGTGGTTTATGCTTAAATAACCCTTTTGTAAGCATAATAACACGTTTCCATTGAAAGTAACAGAAATATTCACATGTCAAGTTTTTATGTGTGCAAAATGCTTTTCAGAGCGAGAGAAGCACTTTTTGACCAACAATGTGATTCTGACCTTTCAATTTTGATATTGCTCAAAACTAATGGAATTCACTCCCAAATGGTGGTTTATGCTTAAATAACCCTTTTGTAAGCATAATAACACGTTTCCATTGAAAGAAACAGAAATATTCACATGTCAAGTTTTTATGCGTGCAAAATGCTTTTCAGAGCGAGAGAAGCACTTTTTGACCAACAATGTGATTCTGACCTTTCAATTTTGATATTGCTCAAAACTAATGGAATTCACTCCCAAATGGTGGTTTATGCTTAAATAACCCTTTTGTATCATAATAACACGTTTCCATTGAAAGAAACAGAAATATTCACATGTCAAGTTTTTATGCGTGCAAAATGCTTTTCAGAGCGAGAGAAGCACTTTTTGACCAACAATGTGACTCTGACCTTTCAATTTTGATATTGCTCAAAACTAATGGAATTCACTCCCAAATGGTGGTTTATGCTTAAATAACCCTTTTGTAAGCATAATAACACGTTTCCATTGAAAGAAACAGAAATATTCACATGTCAAGTTTTTATGCGTGCAAAATGCTTTTCAGAGCGAGAGAAGCACTTTTTGACCAACAATGTGATTTTTACCTTTCAATTTTGATATTGCTCAAAACTAATGGAATTCACTCCCAAATGGTGGTTTATGCTTAAATAACCCTTTTGTAAGCATAATAAAACGTTTCCATTGAAAGTAACAGAAATATTCACATGTCAAGTTTTTATGTGTGCAAAATGCTTTTCAGAGCGAGAGAAGCACTTTTTGACCAACAATGTGATTCTGACCTTTCAATTTTGATATTGCTCAAAACTAATGGAATTCACTCCCAAATGGTGGTTTATGCTTAAATAACCCTTTTGTAAGCATAATAACACGTTTCCATTGAAAGAAACAGAAATATTCACATGTCAAGTTTTTATGTGTGCAAAATGCTTTTCAGAGCGAGAGAAGCACTTTTTGACCAACAATGTGATTTTTACCTTACAATGTTGATATTGCTCAAAACTAATGGAATTCACTCCCAAATGGTGGTTTATGCTTAAATAACCCTTTTGTAAGCATAATAACACGTTTCCATTGAAAGTAACAGAAATATTCACATGTCAAGTTTTTATGTGTGCAAAATGCTTTTCAGAGCGAGAGAAGCACTTTTTGACCAACAATGTGATTCTGACCTTTCAATTTTGATATTGCTCAAAACTAATGGAATTCACTCCCAAATGGTGGTTTATGCTTAAATAACCCTTTTGTAAGCATAATAACACGTTTCCATTGAAAGAAACAGAAATATTCACATGTCAAGTTTTTATGCGTGCAAAATGCTTTTCAGAGCGAGAGAAGCACTTTTTGACCAACAATGTGACTCTGACCTTTCAATTTTGATGTTGCTCAAAACTAATGGAATTCACTCCCAAATGGTGGTTTATGCTTAAATAACCCTTTTGTAAGCATAATAACACGTTTCCATTGAAAGTAACAGAAATATTCACATGTCAAGTTTTTATGTGTGCAAAATGCTTTTCAGAGCGAGAGAAGCACTTTTTGACCAACAATGTGATTCTGACCTTTCAATTTTGATATTGCTCAAAACTAATGGAATTCACTCCCAAATGGTGGTTTATGCTTAAATAACCCTTTTGTAAGCATAATAACACGTTTCCATTGAAAGAAACAGAAATATTCACATGTCAAGTTTTTATGCGTGCAAAATGCTTTTCAGAGCGAGAGAAGCACTTTTTGACCAACAATGTGATTTTTACCTTTCAATTTTGATGTTGCTCAAAACTAATGGAATTCACTCCCAAATGGTGGTTTATGCTTAAATAACCCTTTTGTAAGCATAATAACACGTTTCCATTGAAAGAAACAGAAATATTCACATGTCAAGTTTTATGCGTGCAAAATGCTTTTCAGAGCGAGAGAACCACTTTTTGACCAACAATGTGACTCTGACCTTTCAATTTTGATATTGCTCAAAACTAATGGAATTCACTCCCAAATGGTGGTTTATGCTTAAATAACCCTTTTGTAAGCATAATAACACGTTTCCATTGAAAGAAACAGAAATATTCACATGTCAAGTTTTATTGCGTGCAAAATGCTTTTCAGAGCGAGAGAAGCACTTTTTGACCAACAATGTGATTCTGACCTTTCAATTTTGATATTGCTCAAAACTAATGGAATTCACTCCCAAATGGTGGTTTATGCTTAAATAACCCTTTTGTAAGCATAATAACACGTTTCCATTGAAAGAAACAGAAATATTCACATGTCAAGTTTTATGCGTGCAAAATGCTTTTCAGAGCGAGAGAACCACTTTTTGACCAACAATGTGACTCTGACCTTTCAATTTTGATATTGCTCAAAACTAATGGAATTCACTCCCAAATGGTGGTTTATGCTTAAATAACCCGTTTGTAAGCATAATAACACGTTTCCATTGAAAGTAACAGAAATATTCACATGTCAAGTTTTTATGTGTGCAAAATGCTTTTCAGAGCGAGAGAAGCACTTTTTGACCAACAATGTGATTCTGACCTTTCAATTTTGATATTGCTCAAAACTAATGGAATTCACTCCCAAATGGTGGTTTATGCTTAAATAACCCTTTTGTAAGCATAATAACACGTTTCCATTGAAAGAAACAGAAATATTCACATGTCAAGTTTTTATGTGTGCAAAATGCTTTTCAGAGCGAGAGAAGCACTTTTTGACCAACAATGTGATTTTTACCTTACAATGTTGATATTGCTCAAAACTAATGGAATTCACTCCCAAATGGTGGTTTATGCTTAAATAACCCTTTTGTAAGCATAATAAAACGTTTCCATTGAAAGAAACAGAAATATTCACATGTCAAGTTTTTATGCGTGCAAAATGCTTTTCAGAGCGAGAGAAGCACTTTTTGACCAACAATGTGATTCTGACCTTTCAATTTTGATGTTGCTCAAAACTAATGGAATTCACTCCCAAATGGTGGTTTATGCTTAAATAACCCTTTTGTAAGCATAATAACACGTTTCCATTGAAAGTAACAGAAATATTCACATGTCAAGTTTTTATGTGTGCAAAATGCTTTTCAGAGCGAGAGAAGCACTTTTTGACCAACAATGTGATTCTGACCTTTCAATTTTGATATTGCTCAAAACTAATGGAATTCACTCCCAAATGGTGGTTTATGCTTAAATAACCCGTTTGTAAGCATAATAACACGTTTCCATTGAAAGTAACAGAAATATTCACATGTCAAGTTTTTATGTGTGCAAAATGCTTTTCAGAGCGAGAGAAGCACTTTTTGACCAACAATGTGATTCTGACCTTTCAATTTTGATATTGCTCAAAACTAATGGAATTCACTCCCAAATGGTGGTTTATGCTTAAATAACCGTTTTGTAAGCATAATAAAACGTTTCCATTGAAAGTAACAGAAATATTCACATGTCAAGTTTTTATGTGTGCAAAATGCTTTTCAGAGCGAGAGAAGCACTTTTTGACCAACAATGTGATTCTGACCTTTCAATTTTGATATTGCTCAAAACTAATGGAATTCACTCCCAAATGGTGGTTTATGCTTAAATAACCCTTTTGTAAGCATAATAACACGTTTCCATTGAAAGAAACAGAAATATTCACATGTCAAGTTTTATGCGTGCAAAATGCTTTTCAGAGCGAGAGAACCACTTTTTGACCAACAATGTGACTCTGACCTTTCAATTTTGATATTGCTCAAAACTAATGGAATTCACTCCCAAATGGTGGTTTATGCTTAAATAACCCGTTTGTAAGCATAATAACACGTTTCCATTGAAAGTAACAGAAATATTCACATGTCAAGTTTTTATGTGTGCAAAATGCTTTTCAGAGCGAGAGAAGCACTTTTTGACCAACAATGTGATTCTGACCTTTCAATTTTGATATTGCTCAAAACTAATGGAATTCACTCCCAAATGGTGGTTTATGCTTAAATAACCCTTTTGTAAGCATAATAACACGTTTCCATTGAAAGAAACAGAAATATTCACATGTCAAGTTTTTATGTGTGCAAAATGCTTTTCAGAGCGAGAGAAGCACTTTTTGACCAACAATGTGATTTTTACCTTACAATGTTGATATTGCTCAAAACTAATGGAATTCACTCCCAAATGGTGGTTTATGCTTAAATAACCCTTTTGTAAGCATAATAACACGTTTCCATTGAAAGTAACAGAAATATTCACATGTCAAGTTTTTATGTGTGCAAAATGCTTTTCAGAGCGAGAGAAGCACTTTTTGACCAACAATGTGATTCTGACCTTTCAATTTTGATATTGCTCAAAACTAATGGAATTCACTCCCAAATGGTGGTTTATGCTTAAATAACCCTTTTGTAAGCATAATAACACGTTTCCATTGAAAGAAACAGAAATATTCACATGTCAAGTTTTTATGCGTGCAAAATGCTTTTCAGAGCGAGAGAAGCACTTTTTGACCAACAATGTGACTCTGACCTTTCAATTTTGATGTTGCTCAAAACTAATGGAATTCACTCCCAAATGGTGGTTTATGCTTAAATAACCCTTTTGTAAGCATAATAACACGTTTCCATTGAAAGTAACAGAAATATTCACATGTCAAGTTTTTATGTGTGCAAAATGCTTTTCAGAGCGAGAGAAGCACTTTTTGACCAACAATGTGATTCTGACCTTTCAATTTTGATATTGCTCAAAACTAATGGAATTCACTCCCAAATGGTGGTTTATGCTTAAATAACCCTTTTGTAAGCATAATAACACGTTTCCATTGAAAGAAACAGAAATATTCACATGTCAAGTTTTTATGCGTGCAAAATGCTTTTCAGAGCGAGAGAAGCACTTTTTGACCAACAATGTGATTTTTACCTTTCAATTTTGATGTTGCTCAAAACTAATGGAATTCACTCCCAAATGGTGGTTTATGCTTAAATAACCCTTTTGTAAGCATAATAACACGTTTCCATTGAAAGAAACAGAAATATTCACATGTCAAGTTTTTATGCGTGCAAAATGCTTTTCAGAGCGAGAGAACCACTTTTTGACCAACAATGTGACCCTGACCTTTCAATTTTGATATTGCTCAAAACTAATGGAATTCACTCCCAAATGGTGGTTTATGCTTAAATAACGCTTTTGTAAGCATAATAACACGTTTGAATTGAAAGAAACAGAAATATTCACATGTCAAGTTTTTATGCGTGCAAAATGCTTTTCAGAGCGAGAGAAGCACTTTTTGACCAACAATGTGATTTTTACCTTTCAATTTTGATGTTGCTCAAAACTAATGGAATTCACTCCCAAATGGTGGTTTATGCTTAAATAACCCTTTTGTAAGCATAATAACACGTTTCCATTGAAAGTAACAGAAATATTCACATGTCAAGTTTTTATGTGTGCAAAATGCTTTTCAGAGCGAGAGAAGCACTTTTTGACCAACAATGTGATTCTGACCTTTCAATTTTGATATTGCTCAAAACTAATGGAATTCACTCCCAAATGGTGGTTTATGCTTAAATAACCCTTTTGTAAGCATAATAACACGTTTCCATTGAAAGAAACAGAAATATTCACATGTCAAGTTTTTATGCGTGCAAAATGCTTTTCAGAGCGAGAGAAGCACTTTTTGACCAACAATGTGATTTTTACCTTTCAATTTTGATGTTGCTCAAAACTAATGGAATTCACTCCCAAATGGTGGTTTATGCTTAAATAACCCTTTTGTAAGCATAATAACACGTTTCCATTGAAAGTAACAGAAATATTCACATGTCAAGTTTTTATGTGTGCAAAATGCTTTTCAGAGCGAGAGAAGCACTTTTTGACCAACAATGTGATTCTGACCTTTCAATTTTGATATTGCTCAAAACTAATGGAATTCACTCCCAAATGGTGGTTTATGCTTAAATAACCCTTTTGTAAGCATAATAACACGTTTCCATTGAAAGAAACAGAAATATTCACATGTCAAGTTTTTATGCGTGCAAAATGCTTTTCAGAGCGAGAGAAGCACTTTTTGACCAACAATGTGATTTTTACCTTTCAATTTTGATGTTGCTCAAAACTAATGGAATTCACTCCCAAATGGTGGTTTATGCTTAAATAACCCTTTTGTAAGCATAATAACACGTTTCCATTGAAAGAAACAGAAATATTCACATGTCAAGTTTTTATGCGTGCAAAATGCTTTTCAGAGCGAGAGAACCACTTTTTGACCAACAATGTGACCCTGACCTTTCAATTTTGATATTGCTCAAAACTAATGGAATTCACTCCCAAATGGTGGTTTATGCTTAAATAACCCTTTTGTAAGCATAATAACACGTTTGAATTGAAAGAAACAGAAATATTCACATGTCAAGTTTTTATGTGTGCAAAATGCTTTTCAGAGCGAGAGAAGCACTTTTTGACCAACAATGTGATTTCTACCTTTCAATTTTGATGTTGCTCAAAACTAATGGAATTCACTCCCAAATGGTGGTTTATGCTTAAATAACCCTTTTGTAAGAGCATAATAACACGTTTCCATTGAAAGTAACAGAAATATTCACATGTCAAGTTTTATGTGTGCAAAATGCTTTTCAGAGCGAGAGAAGCACTTTTTGACCAACAATGTGATTCTGACCTTTCAATTTTGATATTGCTCAAAACTAATGGAATTCACTCCCAAATGGTGGTTTATGCTTAAATAACCCTTTTGTAAGCATAATAACACGTTTCCATTGAAAGAAACAGAAATATTCACATGTCAAGTTTTTATGCGTGCAAAATGCTTTTCAGAGCGAGAGAAGCACTTTTTGACCAACAATGTGATTTTTACCTTTCAATTTTGATGTTGCTCAAAACTAATGGAATTCACTCCCAAATGGTGGTTTATGCTTAAATAACCCTTTTGTAAGCATAATAACACGTTTCCATTGAAAGTAACAGAAATATTCACATGTCAAGTTTTTATGTGTGCAAAATGCTTTTCAGAGCGAGAGAAGCACTTTTTGACCAACAATGTGATTCTGACCTTTCAATTTTGATATTGCTCAAAACTAATGGAATTCACTCCCAAATGGTGGTTTATGCTTAAATAACCCTTTTGTAAGCATAATAACACGTTTCCATTGAAAGAAACAGAAATATTCACATGTCAAGTTTTTATGCGTGCAAAATGCTTTTCAGAGCGAGAGAAGCACTTTTTGACCAACAATGTGATTTTTACCTTTCAATTTTGATATTGCTCAAAACTAATGGAATTCACTCCCAAATGGTGGTTTATGCTTAAATAACCCTTTTGTATCATAATAACACGTTTCCATTGAAAGAAACAGAAATATTCACATGTCAAGTTTTTATGCGTGCAAAATGCTTTTCAGAGCGAGAGAAGCACTTTTTGACCAACAATGTGACTCTGACCTTTCAATTTTGATATTGCTCAAAACTAATGGAATTCACTCCCAAATGGTGGTTTATGCTTAAATAACCCTTTTGTAAGCATAATAACACGTTTCCATTGAAAGAAACAGAAATATTCACATGTCAAGTTTTTATGCGTGCAAAATGCTTTTCAGAGCGAGAGAAGCACTTTTTGACCAACAATGTGATTTTTACCTTTCAATTTGATATTGCTCAAAACTAATGGAATTCACTCCCAAATGGTGGTTTATGCTTAAATAACCCTTTTGTAAGCATAATAAAACGTTTCCATTGAAAGTAACAGAAATATTCACATGTCAAGTTTTTATGTGTGCAAAATGCTTTTCAGAGCGAGAGAAGCACTTTTTGACCAACAATGTGATTCTGACCTTTCAATTTTGATATTGCTCAAAACTAATGGAATTCACTCCCAAATGGTGGTTTATGCTTAAATAACCCTTTTGTAAGCATAATAACACGTTTCCATTGAAAGAAACAGAAATATTCACATGTCAAGTTTTTATGTGTGCAAAATGCTTTTCAGAGCGAGAGAAGCACTTTTTGACCAACAATGTGATTTTTACCTTACAATGTTGATATTGCTCAAAACTAATGGAATTCACTCCCAAATGGTGGTTTATGCTTAAATAACCCTTTTGTAAGCATAATAACACGTTTCCATTGAAAGTAACAGAAATATTCACATGTCAAGTTTTTATGTGTGCAAAATGCTTTTCAGAGCGAGAGAAGCACTTTTTGACCAACAATGTGATTCTGACCTTTCAATTTTGATATTGCTCAAAACTAATGGAATTCACTCCCAAATGGTGGTTTATGCTTAAATAACCCTTTTGTAAGCATAATAACACGTTTCCATTGAAAGAAACAGAAATATTCACATGTCAAGTTTTTATGCGTGCAAAATGCTTTTCAGAGCGAGAGAAGCACTTTTTGACCAACAATGTGACTCTGACCTTTCAATTTTGATGTTGCTCAAAACTAATGGAATTCACTCCCAAATGGTGGTTTATGCTTAAATAACCCTTTTGTAAGCATAATAACACGTTTCCATTGAAAGTAACAGAAATATTCACATGTCAAGTTTTTATGTGTGCAAAATGCTTTTCAGAGCGAGAGAAGCACTTTTTGACCAACAATGTGATTCTGACCTTTCAATTTTGATATTGCTCAAAACTAATGGAATTCACTCCCAAATGGTGGTTTATGCTTAAATAACCCTTTTGTAAGCATAATAACACGTTTCCATTGAAAGAAACAGAAATATTCACATGTCAAGTTTTTATGCGTGCAAAATGCTTTTCAGAGCGAGAGAAGCACTTTTTGACCAACAATGTGATTTTTACCTTTCAATTTTGATGTTGCTCAAAACTAATGGAATTCACTCCCAAATGGTGGTTTATGCTTAAATAACCCTTTTGTAAGCATAATAACACGTTTCCATTGAAAGAAACAGAAATATTCACATGTCAAGTTTTATGCGTGCAAAATGCTTTTCAGAGCGAGAGAAGCACTTTTTGACCAACAATGTGACTCTGACCTTTCAATTTTGATATTGCTCAAAACTAATGGAATTCACTCCCAAATGGTGGTTTATGCTTAAATAACCCTTTTGTAAGCATAATAACACGTTTCCATTGAAAGAAACAGAAATATTCACATGTCAAGTTTTATTGCGTGCAAAATGCTTTTCAGAGCGAGAGAAGCACTTTTTGACCAACAATGTGATTCTGACCTTTCAATTTTGATATTGCTCAAAACTAATGGAATTCACTCCCAAATGGTGGTTTATGCTTAAATAACCCGTTTGTAAGCATAATAACACGTTTCCATTGAAAGTAACAGAAATATTCACATGTCAAGTTTTTATGTGTGCAAAATGCTTTTCAGAGCGAGAGAAGCACTTTTTGACCAACAATGTGATTCTGACCTTTCAATTTTGATATTGCTCAAAACTAATGGAATTCACTCCCAAATGGTGGTTTATGCTTAAATAACCGTTTTGTAAGCATAATAAAACGTTTCCATTGAAAGTAACAGAAATATTCACATGTCAAGTTTTTATGTGTGCAAAATGCTTTTCAGAGCGAGAGAAGCACTTTTTGACCAACAATGTGATTCTGACCTTTCAATTTTGATATTGCTCAAAACTAATGGAATTCACTCCCAAATGGTGGTTTATGCTTAAATAACCCTTTTGTAAGCATAATAACACGTTTCCATTGAAAGAAACAGAAATATTCACATGTCAAGTTTTATGCGTGCAAAATGCTTTTCAGAGCGAGAGAACCACTTTTTGACCAACAATGTGACTCTGACCTTTCAATTTTGATATTGCTCAAAACTAATGGAATTCACTCCCAAATGGTGGTTTATGCTTAAATAACCCGTTTGTAAGCATAATAACACGTTTCCATTGAAAGTAACAGAAATATTCACATGTCAAGTTTTTATGTGTGCAAAATGCTTTTCAGAGCGAGAGAAGCACTTTTTGACCAACAATGTGATTCTGACCTTTCAATTTTGATATTGCTCAAAACTAATGGAATTCACTCCCAAATGGTGGTTTATGCTTAAATAACCCTTTTGTAAGCATAATAACACGTTTCCATTGAAAGAAACAGAAATATTCACATGTCAAGTTTTTATGTGTGCAAAATGCTTTTCAGAGCGAGAGAAGCACTTTTTGACCAACAATGTGATTTTTACCTTACAATGTTGATATTGCTCAAAACTAATGGAATTCACTCCCAAATGGTGGTTTATGCTTAAATAACCCTTTTGTAAGCATAATAACACGTTTCTATTGAAAGTAACAGAAATATTCACATGTCAAGTTTTTATGTGTGCAAAATGCTTTTCAGAGCGAGAGAAGCACTTTTTGACCAACAATGTGATTCTGACCTTTCAATTTTGATATTGCTCAAAACTAATGGAATTCACTCCCAAATGGTGGTTTATGCTTAAATAACCCTTTTGTAAGCATAATAACACGTTTCCATTGAAAGAAACAGAAATATTCACATGTC
Source organism: Pollachius pollachius (assembly GCF_949987615.1). NCBI lineage: Eukaryota > Metazoa > Chordata > Actinopteri > Gadiformes > Gadidae > Pollachius > Pollachius pollachius. Next base: position 56,055 of record NW_027641103.1, read on the forward strand.
AAGTTTTTATGCGTGCAAAATGCTTTTCAGAGCGAGAGAAGCACTTTTTGACCAACAATGTGACTCTGACCTTTCAATTTTGATGTTGCTCAAAACTAATGGAATTCACTCCCAAATGGTGGTTTATGCTTAAATAACCCTTTTGTAAGCATAATAACACGTTTCCATTGAAAGTAACAGAAATATTCACATGTCAAGTTTTTATGTGTGCAAAATGCTTTTCAGAGCGAGAGAAGCACTTTTTGACCAACAATGTGATTCTGACCTTTCAATTTTGATATTGCTCAAAACTAATGGAATTCACTCCCAAATGGTGGTTTATGCTTAAATAACCCTTTTGTAAGCATAATAACACGTTTCCATTGAAAGAAACAGAAATATTCACATGTCAAGTTTTTATGCGTGCAAAATGCTTTTCAGAGCGAGAGAAGCACTTTTTGACCAACAATGTGATTTTTACCTTTCAATTTTGATGTTGCTCAAAACTAATGGAATTCACTCCCAAATGGTGGTTTATGCTTAAATAACCCTTTTGTAAGCATAATAACACGTTTCCATTGAAAGAAACAGAAATATTCACATGTCAAGTTTTTATGCGTGCAAAATGCTTTTCAGAGCGAGAGAACCACTTTTTGACCAACAATGTGACCCTGACCTTTCAATTTTGATATTGCTCAAAACTAATGGAATTCACTCCCAAATGGTGGTTTATGCTTAAATAACCCTTTTGTAAGCATAATAACACGTTTCCATTGAAAGAAACAGAAATATTCACATGTCAAGTTTTTATGCGTGCAAAATGCTTTTCAGAGCGAGAGAAGCACTTTTTGACCAACAATGTGATTTTTACCTTTCAATTTTGATGTTGCTCAAAACTAATGGAATTCACTCCCAAATGGTGGTTTATGCTTAAATAACCCTTTTGTAAGCATAATAACACGTTTCCATTGAAAGAAACAGAAATATTCACATGTCAAGTTTTTATGCGTGCAAAATGCTTTTCAGAGCGAGAGAACCACTTTTTGACCAACAATGTGACCCTGACCTTTCAATTTTGATATTGCTCAAAACTAATGGAATTCACTCCCAAATGGTGGTTTATGCTTAAATAACCCTTTTGTAAGCATAATAACACGTTTGAATTGAAAGAAACAGAAATATTCACATGTCAAGTTTTTATGTGTGCAAAATGCTTTTCAGAGCGAGAGAAGCACTTTTTGACCAACAATGTGATTTCTACCTTTCAATTTTGATGTTGCTCAAAACTAATGGAATTCACTCCCAAATGGTGGTTTATGCTTAAATAACCCTTTTGTAAGCATAATAACACGTTTCCATTGAAAGTAACAGAAATATTCACATGTCAAGTTTTTATGTGTGCAAAATGCTTTTCAGAGCGAGAGAAGCACTTTTTGACCAACAATGTGATTCTGACCTTTCAATTTTGATATTGCTCAAAACTAATGGAATTCACTCCCAAATGGTGGTTTATGCTTAAATAACCCTTTTGTAAGCATAATAACACGTTTCCATTGAAAGAAACAGAAATATTCACATGTCAAGTTTTTATGCGTGCAAAATGCTTTTCAGAGCGAGAGAAGCACTTTTTGACCAACAATGTGATTTTTACCTTTCAATTTTGATGTTGCTCAAAACTAATGGAATTCACTCCCAAATGGTGGTTTATGCTTAAATAACCCTTTTGTAAGCATAATAACACGTTTCCATTGAAAGTAACAGAAATATTCACATGTCAAGTTTTTATGTGTGCAAAATGCTTTTCAGAGCGAGAGAAGCACTTTTTGACCAACAATGTGATTCTGACCTTTCAATTTTGATATTGCTCAAAACTAATGGAATTCACTCCCAAATGGTGGTTTATGCTTAAATAACCCTTTTGTAAGCATAATAACACGTTTCCATTGAAAGAAACAGAAATATTCACATGTCAAGTTTTTATGCGTGCAAAATGCTTTTCAGAGCGAGAGAAGCACTTTTTGACCAACAATGTGATTTTTACCTTTCAATTTTGATATTGCTCAAAACTAATGGAATTCACTCCCAAATGGTGGTTTATGCTTAAATAACCCTTTTGTATCATAATAACACGTTTCCATTGAAAGAAACAGAAATATTCACATGTCAAGTTTTTATGCGTGCAAAATGCTTTTCAGAGCGAGAGAAGCACTTTTTGACCAACAATGTGACTCTGACCTTTCAATTTTGATATTGCTCAAAACTAATGGAATTCACTCCCAAATGGTGGTTTATGCTTAAATAACCCTTTTGTAAGCATAATAACACGTTTCCATTGAAAGAAACAGAAATATTCACATGTCAAGTTTTTATGCGTGCAAAATGCTTTTCAGAGCGAGAGAAGCACTTTTTGACCAACAATGTGATTTTTACCTTTCAATTTTGATATTGCTCAAAACTAATGGAATTCACTCCCAAATGGTGGTTTATGCTTAAATAACCCTTTTGTAAGCATAATAAAACGTTTCCATTGAAAGTAACAGAAATATTCACATGTCAAGTTTTTATGTGTGCAAAATGCTTTTCAGAGCGAGAGAAGCACTTTTTGACCAACAATGTGATTCTGACCTTTCAATTTTGATATTGCTCAAAACTAATGGAATTCACTCCCAAATGGTGGTTTATGCTTAAATAACCCTTTTGTAAGCATAATAACACGTTTCCATTGAAAGAAACAGAAATATTCACATGTCAAGTTTTTATGTGTGCAAAATGCTTTTCAGAGCGAGAGAAGCACTTTTTGACCAACAATGTGATTTTTACCTTACAATGTTGATATTGCTCAAAACTAATGGAATTCACTCCCAAATGGTGGTTTATGCTTAAATAACCCTTTTGTAAGCATAATAACACGTTTCCATTGAAAGTAACAGAAATATTCACATGTCAAGTTTTTATGTGTGCAAAATGCTTTTCAGAGCGAGAGAAGCACTTTTTGACCAACAATGTGATTCTGACCTTTCAATTTTGATATTGCTCAAAACTAATGGAATTCACTCCCAAATGGTGGTTTATGCTTAAATAACCCTTTTGTAAGCATAATAACACGTTTCCATTGAAAGAAACAGAAATATTCACATGTCAAGTTTTTATGCGTGCAAAATGCTTTTCAGAGCGAGAGAAGCACTTTTTGACCAACAATGTGACTCTGACCTTTCAATTTTGATGTTGCTCAAAACTAATGGAATTCACTCCCAAATGGTGGTTTATGCTTAAATAACCCTTTTGTAAGCATAATAACACGTTTCCATTGAAAGTAACAGAAATATTCACATGTCAAGTTTTTATGTGTGCAAAATGCTTTTCAGAGCGAGAGAAGCACTTTTTGACCAACAATGTGATTCTGACCTTTCAATTTTGATATTGCTCAAAACTAATGGAATTCACTCCCAAATGGTGGTTTATGCTTAAATAACCCTTTTGTAAGCATAATAACACGTTTCCATTGAAAGAAACAGAAATATTCACATGTCAAGTTTTTATGCGTGCAAAATGCTTTTCAGAGCGAGAGAAGCACTTTTTGACCAACAATGTGATTTTTACCTTTCAATTTTGATGTTGCTCAAAACTAATGGAATTCACTCCCAAATGGTGGTTTATGCTTAAATAACCCTTTTGTAAGCATAATAACACGTTTCCATTGAAAGAAACAGAAATATTCACATGTCAAGTTTTATGCGTGCAAAATGCTTTTCAGAGCGAGAGAACCACTTTTTGACCAACAATGTGACTCTGACCTTTCAATTTTGATATTGCTCAAAACTAATGGAATTCACTCCCAAATGGTGGTTTATGCTTAAATAACCCTTTTGTAAGCATAATAACACGTTTCCATTGAAAGAAACAGAAATATTCACATGTCAAGTTTTATTGCGTGCAAAATGCTTTTCAGAGCGAGAGAAGCACTTTTTGACCAACAATGTGATTCTGACCTTTCAATTTTGATATTGCTCAAAACTAATGGAATTCACTCCCAAATGGTGGTTTATGCTTAAATAACCCTTTTGTAAGCATAATAACACGTTTCCATTGAAAGAAACAGAAATATTCACATGTCAAGTTTTATGCGTGCAAAATGCTTTTCAGAGCGAGAGAACCACTTTTTGACCAACAATGTGACTCTGACCTTTCAATTTTGATATTGCTCAAAACTAATGGAATTCACTCCCAAATGGTGGTTTATGCTTAAATAACCCGTTTGTAAGCATAATAACACGTTTCCATTGAAAGTAACAGAAATATTCACATGTCAAGTTTTTATGTGTGCAAAATGCTTTTCAGAGCGAGAGAAGCACTTTTTGACCAACAATGTGATTCTGACCTTTCAATTTTGATATTGCTCAAAACTAATGGAATTCACTCCCAAATGGTGGTTTATGCTTAAATAACCCGTTTGTAAGCATAATAACACGTTTCCATTGAAAGTAACAGAAATATTCACATGTCAAGTTTTTATGTGTGCAAAATGCTTTTCAGAGCGAGAGAAGCACTTTTTGACCAACAATGTGATTCTGACCTTTCAATTTTGATATTGCTCAAAACTAATGGAATTCACTCCCAAATGGTGGTTTATGCTTAAATAACCGTTTTGTAAGCATAATAAAACGTTTCCATTGAAAGTAACAGAAATATTCACATGTCAAGTTTTTATGTGTGCAAAATGCTTTTCAGAGCGAGAGAAGCACTTTTTGACCAACAATGTGACTCTGACCTTTCAATTTTGATGTTGCTCAAAACTAATGGAATTCACTCCCAAATGGTGGTTTATGCTTAAATAACCCTTTTGTAAGCATAATAACACGTTTCCATTGAAAGTAACAGAAATATTCACATGTCAAGTTTTTATGTGTGCAAAATGCTTTTCAGAGCGAGAGAAGCACTTTTTGACCAACAATGTGATTCTGACCTTTCAATTTTGATATTGCTCAAAACTAATGGAATTCACTCCCAAATGGTGGTTTATGCTTAAATAACCCTTTTGTAAGCATAATAACACGTTTCCATTGAAAGAAACAGAAATATTCACATGTCAAGTTTTTATGCGTGCAAAATGCTTTTCAGAGCGAGAGAAGCACTTTTTGACCAACAATGTGATTTTTACCTTTCAATTTTGATGTTGCTCAAAACTAATGGAATTCACTCCCAAATGGTGGTTTATGCTTAAATAACCCTTTTGTAAGCATAATAACACGTTTCCATTGAAAGAAACAGAAATATTCACATGTCAAGTTTTATGCGTGCAAAATGCTTTTCAGAGCGAGAGAACCACTTTTTGACCAACAATGTGACTCTGACCTTTCAATTTTGATATTGCTCAAAACTAATGGAATTCACTCCCAAATGGTGGTTTATGCTTAAATAACCCTTTTGTAAGCATAATAACACGTTTCCATTGAAAGAAACAGAAATATTCACATGTCAAGTTTTATTGCGTGCAAAATGCTTTTCAGAGCGAGAGAAGCACTTTTTGACCAACAATGTGATTCTGACCTTTCAATTTTGATATTGCTCAAAACTAATGGAATTCACTCCCAAATGGTGGTTTATGCTTAAATAACCCTTTTGTAAGCATAATAACACGTTTCCATTGAAAGAAACAGAAATATTCACATGTCAAGTTTTATGCGTGCAAAATGCTTTTCAGAGCGAGAGAACCACTTTTTGACCAACAATGTGACTCTGACCTTTCAATTTTGATATTGCTCAAAACTAATGGAATTCACTCCCAAATGGTGGTTTATGCTTAAATAACCCGTTTGTAAGCATAATAACACGTTTCCATTGAAAGTAACAGAAATATTCACATGTCAAGTTTTTATGTGTGCAAAATGCTTTTCAGAGCGAGAGAAGCACTTTTTGACCAACAATGTGATTCTGACCTTTCAATTTTGATATTGCTCAAAACTAATGGAATTCACTCCCAAATGGTGGTTTATGCTTAAATAACCCGTTTGTAAGCATAATAACACGTTTCCATTGAAAGTAACAGAAATATTCACATGTCAAGTTTTTATGTGTGCAAAATGCTTTTCAGAGCGAGAGAAGCACTTTTTGACCAACAATGTGATTCTGACCTTTCAATTTTGATATTGCTCAAAACTAATGGAATTCACTCCCAAATGGTGGTTTATGCTTAAATAACCGTTTTGTAAGCATAATAAAACGTTTCCATTGAAAGTAACAGAAATATTCACATGTCAAGTTTTTATGTGTGCAAAATGCTTTTCAGAGCGAGAGAAGCACTTTTTGACCAACAATGTGATTCTGACCTTTCAATTTTGATATTGCTCAAAACTAATGGAATTCACTCCCAAATGGTGGTTTATGCTTAAATAACCCTTTTGTAAGCATAATAACACGTTTCCATTGAAAGAAACAGAAATATTCACATGTCAAGTTTTATGCGTGCAAAATGCTTTTCAGAGCGAGAGAACCACTTTTTGACCAACAATGTGACTCTGACCTTTCAATTTTGATATTGCTCAAAACTAATGGAATTCACTCCCAAATGGTGGTTTATGCTTAAATAACCCGTTTGTAAGCATAATAACACGTTTCCATTGAAAGTAACAGAAATATTCACATGTCAAGTTTTTATGTGTGCAAAATGCTTTTCAGAGCGAGAGAAGCACTTTTTGACCAACAATGTGATTCTGACCTTTCAATTTTGATATTGCTCAAAACTAATGGAATTCACTCCCAAATGGTGGTTTATGCTTAAATAACCCTTTTGTAAGCATAATAACACGTTTCCATTGAAAGAAACAGAAATATTCACATGTCAAGTTTTTATGTGTGCAAAATGCTTTTCAGAGCGAGAGAAGCACTTTTTGACCAACAATGTGATTCTGACCTTTCAATTTTGATATTGCTCAAAACTAATGGAATTCACTCCCAAATGGTGGTTTATGCTTAAATAACCCTTTTGTAAGCATAATAACACGTTTCCATTGAAAGAAACAGAAATATTCACATGTCAAGTTTTTATGCGTGCAAAATGCTTTTCAGAGCGAGAGAAGCACTTTTTGACCAACAATGTGACTCTGACCTTTCAATTTTGATGTTGCTCAAAACTAATGGAATTCACTCCCAAATGGTGGTTTATGCTTAAATAACCCTTTTGTAAGCATAATAACACGTTTCCATTGAAAGTAACAGAAATATTCACATGTCAAGTTTTTATGTGTGCAAAATGCTTTTCAGAGCGAGAGAAGCACTTTTTGACCAACAATGTGATTCTGACCTTTCAATTTTGATATTGCTCAAAACTAATGGAATTCACTCCCAAATGGTGGTTTATGCTTAAATAACCCTTTTGTAAGCATAATAACACGTTTCCATTGAAAGAAACAGAAATATTCACATGTCAAGTTTTTATGCGTGCAAAATGCTTTTCAGAGCGAGAGAAGCACTTTTTGACCAACAATGTGATTTTTACCTTTCAATTTTGATGTTGCTCAAAACTAATGGAATTCACTCCCAAATGGTGGTTTATGCTTAAATAACCCTTTTGTAAGCATAATAACACGTTTCCATTGAAAGAAACAGAAATATTCACATGTCAAGTTTTATGCGTGCAAAATGCTTTTCAGAGCGAGAGAACCACTTTTTGACCAACAATGTGACTCTGACCTTTCAATTTTGATATTGCTCAAAACTAATGGAATTCACTCCCAAATGGTGGTTTATGCTTAAATAACCCTTTTGTAAGCATAATAACACGTTTCCATTGAAAGAAACAGAAATATTCACATGTCAAGTTTTATTGCGTGCAAAATGCTTTTCAGAGCGAGAGAAGCACTTTTTGACCAACAATGTGATTCTGACCTTTCAATTTTGATATTGCTCAAAACTAATGGAATTCACTCCCAAATGGTGGTTTATGCTTAAATAACCCTTTTGTAAGCATAATAACACGTTTCCATTGAAAGAAACAGAAATATTCACATGTCAAGTTTTATGCGTGCAAAATGCTTTTCAGAGCGAGAGAACCACTTTTTGACCAACAATGTGACTCTGACCTTTCAATTTTGATATTGCTCAAAACTAATGGAATTCACTCCCAAATGGTGGTTTATGCTTAAATAACCCGTTTGTAAGCATAATAACACGTTTCCATTGAAAGTAACAGAAATATTCACATGTCAAGTTTTTATGTGTGCAAAATGCTTTTCAGAGCGAGAGAAGCACTTTTTGACCAACAATGTGATTCTGACCTTTCAATTTTGATATTGCTCAAAACTAATGGAATTCACTCCCAAATGGTGGTTTATGCTTAAATAACCCGTTTGTAAGCATAATAACACGTTTCCATTGAAAGTAACAGAAATATTCACATGTCAAGTTTTTATGTGTGCAAAATGCTTTTCAGAGCGAGAGAAGCACTTTTTGACCAACAATGTGATTCTGACCTTTCAATTTTGATATTGCTCAAAACTAATGGAATTCACTCCCAAATGGTGGTTTATGCTTAAATAACCGTTTTGTAAGCATAATAAAACGTTTCCATTGAAAGTAACAGAAATATTCACATGTCAAGTTTTTATGTGTGCAAAATGCTTTTCAGAGCGAGAGAAGCACTTTTTGACCAACAATGTGATTCTGACCTTTCAATTTTGATATTGCTCAAAACTAATGGAATTCACTCCCAAATGGTGGTTTATGCTTAAATAACCCTTTTGTAAGCATAATAACACGTTTCCATTGAAAGAAACAGAAATATTCACATGTCAAGTTTTATGCGTGCAAAATGCTTTTCAGAGCGAGAGAACCACTTTTTGACCAACAATGTGACTCTGACCTTTCAATTTTGATATTGCTCAAAACTAATGGAATTCACTCCCAAATGGTGGTTTATGCTTAAATAACCCGTTTGTAAGCATAATAACACGTTTCCATTGAAAGTAACAGAAATATTCACATGTCAAGTTTTTATGTGTGCAAAATGCTTTTCAGAGCGAGAGAAGCACTTTTTGACCAACAATGTGATTCTGACCTTTCAATTTTGATATTGCTCAAAACTAATGGAATTCACTCCCAAATGGTGGTTTATGCTTAAATAACCCTTTTGTAAGCATAATAACACGTTTCCATTGAAAGAAACAGAAATATTCACATGTCAAGTTTTTATGTGTGCAAAATGCTTTTCAGAGCGAGAGAAGCACTTTTTGACCAACAATGTGATTTTTACCTTACAATGTTGATATTGCTCAAAACTAATGGAATTCACTCCCAAATGGTGGTTTATGCTTAAATAACCCTTTTGTAAGCATAATAACACGTTTCCATTGAAAGTAACAGAAATATTCACATGTCAAGTTTTTATGTGTGCAAAATGCTTTTCAGAGCGAGAGAAGCACTTTTTGACCAACAATGTGATTCTGACCTTTCAATTTTGATATTGCTCAAAACTAATGGAATTCACTCCCAAATGGTGGTTTATGCTTAAATAACCCTTTTGTAAGCATAATAACACGTTTCCATTGAAGGAAACAGAAATATTCACATGTCAAGTTTTTATGCGTGCAAAATGCTTTTCAGAGCGAGAGAAGCACTTTTTGACCAACAATGTGACTCTGACCTTTCAATTTTGATGTTGCTCAAAACTAATGGAATTCACTCCCAAATGGTGGTTTATGCTTAAATAACCCTTTTGTAAGCATAATAACACGTTTCCATTGAAAGTAACAGAAATATTCACATGTCAAGTTTTTATGTGTGCAAAATGCTTTTCAGAGCGAGAGAAGCACTTTTTGACCAACAATGTGATTCTGACCTTTCAATTTTGATATTGCTCAAAACTAATGGAATTCACTCCCAAATGGTGGTTTATGCTTAAATAACCCTTTTGTAAGCATAATAACACGTTTCCATTGAAAGAAACAGAAATATTCACATGTCAAGTTTTTATGCGTGCAAAATGCTTTTCAGAGCGAGAGAAGCACTTTTTGACCAACAATGTGATTTTTACCTTTCAATTTTGATGTTGCTCAAAACTAATGGAATTCACTCCCAAATGGTGGTTTATGCTTAAATAACCCTTTTGTAAGCATAATAACACGTTTCCATTGAAAGAAACAGAAATATTCACATGTCAAGTTTTTATGCGTGCAAAATGCTTTTCAGAGCGAGAGAACCACTTTTTGACCAACAATGTGACCCTGACCTTTCAATTTTGATATTGCTCAAAACTAATGGAATTCACTCCCAAATGGTGGTTTATGCTTAAATAACCCTTTTGTAAGCATAATAACACGTTTGAATTGAAAGAAACAGAAATATTCACATGTCAAGTTTTTATGCGTGCAAAATGCTTTTCAGAGCGAGAGAAGCACTTTTTGACCAACAATGTGATTTTTACCTTTCAATTTTGATGTTGCTCAAAACTAATGGAATTCACTCCCAAATGGTGGTTTATGCTTAAATAACCCTTTTGTAAGCATAATAACACGTTTCCATTGAAAGTAACAGAAATATTCACATGTCAAGTTTTTATGTGTGCAAAATGCTTTTCAGAGCGAGAGAAGCACTTTTTGACCAACAATGTGATTCTGACCTTTCAATTTTGATATTGCTCAAAACTAATGGAATTCACTCCCAAATGGTGGTTTATGCTTAAATAACCCTTTTGTAAGCATAATAACACGTTTCCATTGAAAGAAACAGAAATATTCACATGTCAAGTTTTTATGCGTGCAAAATGCTTTTCAGAGCGAGAGAAGCACTTTTTGACCAACAATGTGATTTTTACCTTTCAATTTTGATGTTGCTCAAAACTAATGGAATTCACTCCCAAATGGTGGTTTATGCTTAAATAACCCTTTTGTAAGCATAATAACACGTTTCCATTGAAAGTAACAGAAATATTCACATGTCAAGTTTTATGCGTGCAAAATGCTTTTCAGAGCGAGAGAACCACTTTTTGACCAACAATGTGACTCTGACCTTTCAATTTTGATATTGCTCAAAACTAATGGAATTCACTCCCAAATGGTGGTTTATGCTTAAATAACCCTTTTGTAAGCATAATAACACGTTTCCATTGAAAGAAACAGAAATATTCACATGTCAAGTTTTATTGCGTGCAAAATGCTTTTCAGAGCGAGAGAAGCACTTTTTGACCAACAATGTGATTCTGACCTTTCAATTTTGATATTGCTCAAAACTAATGGAATTCACTCCCAAATGGTGGTTTATGCTTAAATAACCCTTTTGTAAGCATAATAACACGTTTCCATTGAAAGAAACAGAAATATTCACATGTCAAGTTTTATGCGTGCAAAATGCTTTTCAGAGCGAGAGAACCACTTTTTGACCAACAATGTGACTCTGACCTTTCAATTTTGATATTGCTCAAAACTAATGGAATTCACTCCCAAATGGTGGTTTATGCTTAAATAACCCGTTTGTAAGCATAATAACACGTTTCCATTGAAAGTAACAGAAATATTCACATGTCAAGTTTTTATGTGTGCAAAATGCTTTTCAGAGCGAGAGAAGCACTTTTTGACCAACAATGTGATTCTGACCTTTCAATTTTGATATTGCTCAAAACTAATGGAATTCACTCCCAAATGGTGGTTTATGCTTAAATAACCCGTTTGTAAGCATAATAACACGTTTCCATTGAAAGTAACAGAAATATTCACATGTCAAGTTTTTATGTGTGCAAAATGCTTTTCAGAGCGAGAGAAGCACTTTTTGACCAACAATGTGATTCTGACCTTTCAATTTTGATATTGCTCAAAACTAATGGAATTCACTCCCAAATGGTGGTTTATGCTTAAATAACCGTTTTGTAAGCATAATAAAACGTTTCCATTGAAAGTAACAGAAATATTCACATGTCAAGTTTTTATGTGTGCAAAATGCTTTTCAGAGCGAGAGAAGCACTTTTTGACCAACAATGTGATTCTGACCTTTCAATTTTGATATTGCTCAAAACTAATGGAATTCACTCCCAAATGGTGGTTTATGCTTAAATAACCCTTTTGTAAGCATAATAACACGTTTCCATTGAAAGAAACAGAAATATTCACATGTCAAGTTTTATGCGTGCAAAATGCTTTTCAGAGCGAGAGAACCACTTTTTGACCAACAATGTGACTCTGACCTTTCAATTTTGATATTGCTCAAAACTAATGGAATTCACTCCCAAATGGTGGTTTATGCTTAAATAACCCGTTTGTAAGCATAATAACACGTTTCCATTGAAAGTAACAGAAATATTCACATGTCAAGTTTTTATGTGTGCAAAATGCTTTTCAGAGCGAGAGAAGCACTTTTTGACCAACAATGTGATTCTGACCTTTCAATTTTGATATTGCTCAAAACTAATGGAATTCACTCCCAAATGGTGGTTTATGCTTAAATAACCCTTTTGTAAGCATAATAACACGTTTCCATTGAAAGAAACAGAAATATTCACATGTCAAGTTTTTATGTGTGCAAAATGCTTTTCAGAGCGAGAGAAGCACTTTTTGACCAACAATGTGATTCTGACCTTTCAATTTTGATATTGCTCAAAACTAATGGAATTCACTCCCAAATGGTGGTTTATGCTTAAATAACCCTTTTGTAAGCATAATAACACGTTTCCATTGAAAGAAACAGAAATATTCACATGTCAAGTTTTTATGCGTGCAAAATGCTTTTCAGAGCGAGAGAAGCACTTTTTGACCAACAATGTGACTCTGACCTTTCAATTTTGATGTTGCTCAAAACTAATGGAATTCACTCCCAAATGGTGGTTTATGCTTAAATAACCCTTTTGTAAGCATAATAACACGTTTCCATTGAAAGTAACAGAAATATTCACATGTCAAGTTTTTATGTGTGCAAAATGCTTTTCAGAGCGAGAGAAGCACTTTTTGACCAACAATGTGATTCTGACCTTTCAATTTTGATATTGCTCAAAACTAATGGAATTCACTCCCAAATGGTGGTTTATGCTTAAATAACCCTTTTGTAAGCATAATAACACGTTTCCATTGAAAGAAACAGAAATATTCACATGTCAAGTTTTTATGCGTGCAAAATGCTTTTCAGAGCGAGAGAAGCACTTTTTGACCAACAATGTGATTTTTACCTTTCAATTTTGATGTTGCTCAAAACTAATGGAATTCACTCCCAAATGGTGGTTTATGCTTAAATAACCCTTTTGTAAGCATAATAACACGTTTCCATTGAAAGAAACAGAAATATTCACATGTCAAGTTTTATGCGTGCAAAATGCTTTTCAGAGCGAGAGAACCACTTTTTGACCAACAATGTGACTCTGACCTTTCAATTTTGATATTGCTCAAAACTAATGGAATTCACTCCCAAATGGTGGTTTATGCTTAAATAACCCTTTTGTAAGCATAATAACACGTTTCCATTGAAAGAAACAGAAATATTCACATGTCAAGTTTTATTGCGTGCAAAATGCTTTTCAGAGCGAGAGAAGCACTTTTTGACCAACAATGTGATTCTGACCTTTCAATTTTGATATTGCTCAAAACTAATGGAATTCACTCCCAAATGGTGGTTTATGCTTAAATAACCCTTTTGTAAGCATAATAACACGTTTCCATTGAAAGAAACAGAAATATTCACATGTCAAGTTTTATGCGTGCAAAATGCTTTTCAGAGCGAGAGAACCACTTTTTGACCAACAATGTGACTCTGACCTTTCAATTTTGATATTGCTCAAAACTAATGGAATTCACTCCCAAATGGTGGTTTATGCTTAAATAACCCGTTTGTAAGCATAATAACACGTTTCCATTGAAAGTAACAGAAATATTCACATGTCAAGTTTTTATGTGTGCAAAATGCTTTTCAGAGCGAGAGAAGCACTTTTTGACCAACAATGTGATTCTGACCTTTCAATTTTGATATTGCTCAAAACTAATGGAATTCACTCCCAAATGGTGGTTTATGCTTAAATAACCCGTTTGTAAGCATAATAACACGTTTCCATTGAAAGTAACAGAAATATTCACATGTCAAGTTTTTATGTGTGCAAAATGCTTTTCAGAGCGAGAGAAGCACTTTTTGACCAACAATGTGATTCTGACCTTTCAATTTTGATATTGCTCAAAACTAATGGAATTCACTCCCAAATGGTGGTTTATGCTTAAATAACCGTTTTGTAAGCATAATAAAACGTTTCCATTGAAAGTAACAGAAATATTCACATGTCAAGTTTTTATGTGTGCAAAATGCTTTTCAGAGCGAGAGAAGCACTTTTTGACCAACAATGTGATTCTGACCTTTCAATTTTGATATTGCTCAAAACTAATGGAATTCACTCCCAAATGGTGGTTTATGCTTAAATAACCCTTTTGTAAGCATAATAACACGTTTCCATTGAAAGAAACAGAAATATTCACATGTCAAGTTTTATGCGTGCAAAATGCTTTTCAGAGCGAGAGAACCACTTTTTGACCAACAATGTGACTCTGACCTTTCAATTTTGATATTGCTCAAAACTAATGGAATTCACTCCCAAATGGTGGTTTATGCTTAAATAACCCGTTTGTAAGCATAATAACACGTTTCCATTGAAAGTAACAGAAATATTCACATGTCAAGTTTTTATGTGTGCAAAATGCTTTTCAGAGCGAGAGAAGCACTTTTTGACCAACAATGTGATTCTGACCTTTCAATTTTGATATTGCTCAAAACTAATGGAATTCACTCCCAAATGGTGGTTTATGCTTAAATAACCCTTTTGTAAGCATAATAACACGTTTCCATTGAAAGAAACAGAAATATTCACATGTCAAGTTTTTATGTGTGCAAAATGCTTTTCAGAGCGAGAGAAGCACTTTTTGACCAACAATGTGATTTTTACCTTACAATGTTGATATTGCTCAAAACTAATGGAATTCACTCCCAAATGGTGGTTTATGCTTAAATAACCCTTTTGTAAGCATAATAACACGTTTCCATTGAAAGTAACAGAAATATTCACATGTCAAGTTTTTATGTGTGCAAAATGCTTTTCAGAGCGAGAGAAGCACTTTTTGACCAACAATGTGATTCTGACCTTTCAATTTTGATATTGCTCAAAACTAATGGAATTCACTCCCAAATGGTGGTTTATGCTTAAATAACCCTTTTGTAAGCATAATAACACGTTTCCATTGAAAGAAACAGAAATATTCACATGTCAAGTTTTTATGCGTGCAAAATGCTTTTCAGAGCGAGAGAAGCACTTTTTGACCAACAATGTGACTCTGACCTTTCAATTTTGATGTTGCTCAAAACTAATGGAATTCACTCCCAAATGGTGGTTTATGCTTAAATAACCCTTTTGTAAGCATAATAACACGTTTCCATTGAAAGTAACAGAAATATTCACATGTCAAGTTTTTATGTGTGCAAAATGCTTTTCAGAGCGAGAGAAGCACTTTTTGACCAACAATGTGATTCTGACCTTTCAATTTTGATATTGCTCAAAACTAATGGAATTCACTCCCAAATGGTGGTTTATGCTTAAATAACCCTTTTGTAAGCATAATAACACGTTTCCATTGAAAGAAACAGAAATATTCACATGTCAAGTTTTTATGCGTGCAAAATGCTTTTCAGAGCGAGAGAAGCACTTTTTGACCAACAATGTGATTTTTACCTTTCAATTTTGATGTTGCTCAAAACTAATGGAATTCACTCCCAAATGGTGGTTTATGCTTAAATAACCCTTTTGTAAGCATAATAACACGTTTCCATTGAAAGAAACAGAAATATTCACATGTCAAGTTTTTATGCGTGCAAAATGCTTTTCAGAGCGAGAGAACCACTTTTTGACCAACAATGTGACCCTGACCTTTCAATTTTGATATTGCTCAAAACTAATGGAATTCACTCCCAAATGGTGGTTTATGCTTAAATAACCCTTTTGTAAGCATAATAACACGTTTGAATTGAAAGAAACAGAAATATTCACATGTCAAGTTTTTATGCGTGCAAAATGCTTTTCAGAGCGAGAGAAGCACTTTTTGACCAACAATGTGATTTTTACCTTTCAATTTTGATGTTGCTCAAAACTAATGGAATTCACTCCCAAATGGTGGTTTATGCTTAAATACCCTTTTGTAAGCATAATAACACGTTTCCATTGAAAGTAACAGAAATATTCACATGTCAAGTTTTTATGTGTGCAAAATGCTTTTCAGAGCGAGAGAAGCACTTTTTGACCAACAATGTGATTCTGACCTTTCAATTTTGATATTGCTCAAAACTAATGGAATTCACTCCCAAATGGTGGTTTATGCTTAAATAACCCTTTTGTAAGCATAATAACACGTTTCCATTGAAAGAAACAGAAATATTCACATGTCAAGTTTTTATGCGTGCAAAATGCTTTCAGAGCGAGAGAAGCACTTTTTGACCAACAATGTGATTTTTACCTTTCAATTTGATGTTGCTCAAAACTAATGGAATTCACTCCCAAATGGTGGTTTATGCTTAAATAACCCTTTTGTAAGCATAATAACACGTTTCCATTGAAAGTAACAGAAATATTCACATGTCAAGTTTTTATGTGTGCAAAATGCTTTTCAGAGCGAGAGAAGCACTTTTTGACCAACAATGTGATTCTGACCTTTCAATTTTGATATTGCTCAAAACTAATGGAATTCACTCCCAAATGGTGGTTTATGCTTAAATAACCCTTTTGTAAGCATAATAACACGTTTCCATTGAAAGAAACAGAAATATTCACATGTCAAGTTTTTATGCGTGCAAAATGCTTTTCAGAGCGAGAGAAGCACTTTTTGACCAACAATGTGATTTTTACCTTTCAATTTTGATGTTGCTCAAAACTAATGGAATTCACTCCCAAATGGTGGTTTATGCTTAAATAACCCTTTTGTAAGCATAATAACACGTTTCCATTGAAAGAAACAGAAATATTCACATGTCAAGTTTTATGCGTGCAAAATGCTTTTCAGAGCGAGAGAACCACTTTTTGACCAACAATGTGACTCTGACCTTTCAATTTTGATATTGCTCAAAACTAATGGAATTCACTCCCAAATGGTGGTTTATGCTTAAATAACCCTTTTGTAAGCATAATAACACGTTTCCATTGAAAGAAACAGAAATATTCACATGTCAAGTTTTATTGCGTGCAAAATGCTTTTCAGAGCGAGAGAAGCACTTTTTGACCAACAATGTGATTCTGACCTTTCAATTTTGATATTGCTCAAAACTAATGGAATTCACTCCCAAATGGTGGTTTATGCTTAAATAACCCTTTTGTAAGCATAATAACACGTTTCCATTGAAAGAAACAGAAATATTCACATGTCAAGTTTTATGCGTGCAAAATGCTTTTCAGAGCGAGAGAACCACTTTTTGACCAACAATGTGACTCTGACCTTTCAATTTTGATATTGCTCAAAACTAATGGAATTCACTCCCAAATGGTGGTTTATGCTTAAATAACCCGTTTGTAAGCATAATAACACGTTTCCATTGAAAGTAACAGAAATATTCACATGTCAAGTTTTTATGTGTGCAAAATGCTTTTCAGAGCGAGAGAAGCACTTTTTGACCAACAATGTGATTCTGACCTTTCAATTTTGATATTGCTCAAAACTAATGGAATTCACTCCCAAATGGTGGTTTATGCTTAAATAACCCGTTTGTAAGCATAATAACACGTTTCCATTGAAAGTAACAGAAATATTCACATGTCAAGTTTTTATGTGTGCAAAATGCTTTTCAGAGCGAGAGAAGCACTTTTTGACCAACAATGTGATTCTGACCTTTCAATTTTGATATTGCTCAAAACTAATGGAATTCACTCCCAAATGGTGGTTTATGCTTAAATAACCGTTTTGTAAGCATAATAAAACGTTTCCATTGAAAGTAACAGAAATATTCACATGTCAAGTTTTTATGTGTGCAAAATGCTTTTCAGAGCGAGAGAAGCACTTTTTGACCAACAATGTGATTCTGACCTTTCAATTTTGATATTGCTCAAAACTAATGGAATTCACTCCCAAATGGTGGTTTATGCTTAAATAACCCTTTTGTAAGCATAATAACACGTTTCCATTGAAAGAAACAGAAATATTCACATGTCAAGTTTTATGCGTGCAAAATGCTTTTCAGAGCGAGAGAACCACTTTTTGACCAACAATGTGACTCTGACCTTTCAATTTTGATATTGCTCAAAACTAATGGAATTCACTCCCAAATGGTGGTTTATGCTTAAATAACCCGTTTGTAAGCATAATAACACGTTTCCATTGAAAGTAACAGAAATATTCACATGTCAAGTTTTTATGTGTGCAAAATGCTTTTCAGAGCGAGAGAAGCACTTTTTGACCAACAATGTGATTCTGACCTTTCAATTTTGATATTGCTCAAAACTAATGGAATTCACTCCCAAATGGTGGTTTATGCTTAAATAACCCTTTTGTAAGCATAATAACACGTTTCCATTGAAAGAAACAGAAATATTCACATGTCAAGTTTTTATGTGTGCAAAATGCTTTTCAGAGCGAGAGAAGCACTTTTTGACCAACAATGTGATTTTTACCTTACAATGTTGATATTGCTCAAAACTAATGGAATTCACTCCCAAATGGTGGTTTATGCTTAAATAACCCCTTTTGTAAGCATAATAACACGTTTCCATTGAAAGTAACAGAAATATTCACATGTCAAGTTTTTTATGTGTGCAAAATGCTTTTCAGAGCGAGAGAAGCACTTTTTGACCAACAATGTGATTCTGACCTTTCAATTTTGATATTGCTCAAAACTAATGAATTCACTCCCAAATGGTGGTTTATGCTTAAATAACCCTTTTGTAAGCATAATAACACGTTTCCATTGAAAGAAACAGAAATATTCACATGTCAAGTTTTTATGCGTGCAAAATGCTTTTCAGAGCGAGAGAAGCACTTTTTGACCAACAATGTGACTCTGACCTTTCAATTTTGATGTTGCTCAAAACTAATGGAATTCACTCCCAAATGGTGGTTTATGCTTAAATAACCCTTTTGTAAGCATAATAACACGTTTCCATTGAAAGTAACAGAAATATTCACATGTCAAGTTTTTATGTGTGCAAAATGCTTTTCAGAGCGAGAGAAGCACTTTTTGACCAACAATGTGATTCTGACCTTTCAATTTTGATATTGCTCAAAACTAATGGAATTCACTCCCAAATGGTGGTTTATGCTTAAATAACCCTTTTGTAAGCATAATAACACGTTTCCATTGAAAGAAACAGAAATATTCACATGTCAAGTTTTTATGCGTGCAAAATGCTTTTCAGAGCGAGAGAAGCACTTTTTGACCAACAATGTGATTTTTACCTTTCAATTTTGATGTTGCTCAAAACTAATGGAATTCACTCCCAAATGGTGGTTTATGCTTAATAACCCTTTTGTAAGCATAATAACACGTTTCCATTGAAAGAAACAGAAATATTCACATGTCAAGTTTTTATGCGTGCAAAATGCTTTTCAGAGCGAGAGAACCACTTTTTGACCAACAATGTGACCCTGACCTTTCAATTTTGATATTGCTCAAAACTAATGGAATTCACTCCCAAATGGTGGTTTATGCTTAAATAACCCTTTTGTAAGCATAATAACACGTTTGAATTGAAAGAAACAGAAATATTCACATGTCAAGTTTTTTATGCGTGCAAAATGCTTTTCAGAGCGAGAGAAGCACTTTTTGACCAACAATGTGATTTTTACCTTTCAATTTTGATGTTGCTCAAAACTAATGGAATTCACTCCCAAATGGTGGTTTATGCTTAAATAACCCTTTTGTAAGCATAATAACACGTTTCCATTGAAAGTAACAGAAATATTCACATGTCAAGTTTTTATGTGTGCAAAATGCTTTTCAGAGCGAGAGAAGCACTTTTGACCAACAATGTGATTCTGACCTTTCAATTTTGATATTGCTCAAAACTAATGGAATTCACTCCCAAATGGTGGTTTATGCTTAAATAACCCTTTTGTAAGCATAATAACACGTTTCCATTGAAAGAAACAGAAATATTCACATGTCAAGTTTTTATGCGTGCAAAATGCTTTTCAGAGCGAGAGAAGCACTTTTTGACCAACAATGTGATTTTTACCTTTCAATTTTGATGTTGCTCAAAACTAATGAATTCACTCCCAAATGGTGGTTTATGCTTAAATAACCCTTTTGTAAGCATAATAACACGTTTCCATTGAAAGTAACAGAAATATTCACATGTCAAGTTTTTATGTGTGCAAAATGCTTTTCAGAGCGAGAGAAGCACTTTTTGACCAACAATGTGATTCTGACCTTTCAATTTTGATATTGCTCAAAACTAATGGAATTCACTCCCAAATGGTGGTTTATGCTTAAATAACCCTTTTGTAAGCATAATAACACGTTTCCATTGAAAGAAACAGAAATATTCACATGTCAAGTTTTTATGCGTGCAAAATGCTTTTCAGAGCGAGAGAAGCACTTTTTGACCAACAATGTGATTTTTACCTTTCAATTTTGATGTTGCTCAAAACTAATGGAATTCACTCCCAAATGGTGGTTTATGCTTAAATAACCCTTTTGTAAGCATAATAACACGTTTCCATTGAAAGAAACAGAAATATTCACATGTCAAGTTTTTATGCGTGCAAAATGCTTTTCAGAGCGAGAGAACCACTTTTTGACCAACAATGTGACCCTGACCTTTCAATTTTGATATTGCTCAAAACTAATGGAATTCACTCCCAAATGGTGGTTTATGCTTAAATAACCCTTTTGTAAGCATAATAACACGTTTGCATTGAAAGAAACAGAAATATTCACATGTCAAGTTTTTATGTGTGCAAAATGCTTTTCAGAGCGAGAGAAGCACTTTTTGACCAACAATGTGATTTCTACCTTTCAATTTTGATGTTGCTCAAAACTAATGGAATTCACTCCCAAATGGTGGTTTATGCTTAAATAACCCTTTTGTAAGCATAATAACACGTTTCCATTGAAAGTAACAGATATATTCACATGTCAAGTTTTTATGTGTGCAAAATGCTTTTCAGAGCGAGAGAAGCACTTTTTGACCAACAATGTGATTCTGACCTTTCAATTTTGATATTGCTCAAAACTAATGAATTCACTCCCAAATGGTGGTTTATGCTTAAATAACCCTTTTGTAAGCATAATAACACGTTTCCATTGAAAGAAACAGAAATATTCACATGTCAAGTTTTTATGTGTGCAAAATGCTTTTCAGAGCGAGAGAAGCACTTTTTGACCAACAATGTGATTTTTACCTTTCAATTTTGATGTTGCTCAAACTAATGGAATTCACTCCCAAATGGTGGTTTATGCTTAAATAACCGTTTTGTAAGCATAATAAAACGTTTCCATTGAAAGTAACAGAAATATTCACATGTCAAGTTTTTATGTGTGCAAAATGCTTTTCAGAGCGAGAGAAGCACTTTTTGACCAACAATGTGATTCTGACCTTTCAATTTTGATATTGCTCAAAACTAATGGAATTCACTCCCAAATGGTGGTTTATGCTTAAATAACCCTTTTGTAAGCATAATAACACGTTTCCATTGAAAGAAACAGAAATATTCACATGTCAAGTTTTATGCGTGCAAAATGCTTTTCAGAGCGAGAGAACCACTTTTTGACCAACAATGTGACTCTGACCTTTCAATTTTGATATTGCTCAAAACTAATGGAATTCACTCCCAAATGGTGGTTTATGCTTAAATAACCCGTTTGTAAGCATAATAACACGTTTCCATTGAAAGTAACAGAAATATTCACATGTCAAGTTTTTATGTGTGCAAAATGCTTTTCAGAGCGAGAGAAGCACTTTTTGACCAACAATGTGATTCTGACCTTTCAATTTTGATATTGCTCAAAACTAATGGAATTCACTCCCAAATGGTGGTTTATGCTTAAATAACCCTTTTGTAAGCATAATAACACGTTTCCATTGAAAGAAACAGAAATATTCACATGTCAAGTTTTTATGTGTGCAAAATGCTTTTCAGAGCGAGAGAAGCACTTTTTGAACAACAATGTGATTTTTACCTTACAATGTTGATATTGCTCAAAACTAATGGAATTCACTCCCAAATGGTGGTTTATGCTTAAATAACCCTTTTGTAAGCATAATAACACGTTTCCATTGAAAGTAACAGAAATATTCACATGTCAAGTTTTATGTGTGCAAAATGCTTTTCAGAGCGAGAGAAGCACTTTTTGACCAACAATGTGATTCTGACCTTTCAATTTTGATATTGCTCAAAACTAATGGAATTCACTCCCAAATGGTGGTTTATGCTTAAATAACCCTTTTGTAAGCATAATAACACGTTTCCATTGAAAGAAACAGAAATATTCACATGTCAAGTTTTTATGCGTGCAAAATGCTTTTCAGAGCGAGAGAAGCACTTTTTGACCAACAATGTGACTCTGACCTTTCAATTTTGATGTTGCTCAAAACTAATGGAATTCACTCCCAAATGGTGGTTTATGCTTAAATAACCCTTTGTAAGCATAATAACACGTTTCCATTGAAAGTAACAGAAATATTCACATGTCAAGTTTTTATGTGTGCAAAATGCTTTTCAGAGCGAGAGAAGCACTTTTTGACCAACAATGTGATTCTGACCTTTCAATTTTGATATTGCTCAAAACTAATGGAATTCACTCCCAAATGGTGGTTTATGCTTAAATAACCCTTTTGTAAGCATAATAACACGTTTCCATTGAAAGAAACAGAAATATTCACATGTCAAGTTTTTATGCGTGCAAAATGCTTTCAGAGCGAGAGAAGCACTTTTTGACCAACAATGTGATTTTTACCTTTCAATTTTGATGTTGCTCAAAACTAATGGAATTCACTCCCAAATGGTGGTTTATGCTTAAATAACCCTTTTGTAAGCATAATAACACGTTTCCATTGAAAGAAACAGAAATATTCACATGTCAAGTTTTTATGCGTGCAAAATGCTTTTCAGAGCGAGAGAACCACTTTTTGACCAACAATGTGACCCTGACCTTTCAATTTTGATATTGCTCAAAACTAATGGAATTCACTCCCAAATGGTGGTTTATGCTTAAATAACCCTTTTGTAAGCATAATAACACGTTTGAATTGAAAGAAACAGAAATATTCACATGTCAAGTTTTTATGCGTGCAAAATGCTTTTCAGAGCGAGAGAAGCACTTTTTGACCAACAATGTGATTTTTACCTTTCAATTTTGATGTTGCTCAAAACTAATGGAATTCACTCCCAAATGGTGGTTTATGCTTAAATAACCCTTTTGTAAGCATAATAACACGTTTCCATTGAAAGTAACAGAAATATTCACATGTCAAGTTTTTATGTGTGCAAAATGCTTTTCAGAGCGAGAGAAGCACTTTTTGACCAACAATGTGATTCTGACCTTTCAATTTTGATATTGCTCAAAACTAATGGAATTCACTCCCAAATGGTGGTTTATGCTTAAATAACCCTTTTGTAAGCATAATAACACGTTTCCATTGAAAGAAACAGAAATATTCACATGTCAAGTTTTTATGCGTGCAAAATGCTTTTCAGAGCGAGAGAAGCACTTTTTGACCAACAATGTGATTTTTACCTTTCAATTTTGATGTTGCTCAAAACTAATGGAATTCACTCCCAAATGGTGGTTTATGCTTAAATAACCCTTTTGTAAGCATAAATAACACGTTTCCATTGAAAGTAACAGAAATATTCACATGTCAAGTTTTTATGTGTGCAAAATGCTTTTCAGAGCGAGAGAAGCACTTTTTGACCAACAATGTGATTCTGACCTTTCAATTTTGATATTGCTCAAAACTAATGGAATTCACTCCCAAATGGTGGTTTATGCTTAAATAACCCTTTTGTAAGCATAATAACACGTTTCCATTGAAAGAAACAGAAATATTCACATGTCAAGTTTTTATGTGTGCAAAATGCTTTTCAGAGCGAGAGAAGCACTTTTTGACCAACAATGTGATTCTGACCTTTCAATTTTGATATTGCTCAAAACTAATGGAATTCACTTCCCAAATGGTGGTTTATGCTTAAATAACCCCTTTGTAAGCATAATAACACGTTTCCATTGAAAGAAACAGAAATATTCACATGTCAAGTTTTATGCGTGCAAAATGCTTTTCAGAGCGAGAGAAGCACTTTTTGACCAACAATGTGATTTTTACCTTTCAATTTTGATGTTGCTCAAAACTAATGGAATTCACTCCCAAATGGTGGTTTATGCTTAAATAACCCTTTTGTAAGCATAATAACACGTTTCCATTGAAAGAAACAGAAATATTCACATGTCAAGTTTTTATGCGTGCAAAATGCTTTTCAGAGCGAGAGAACCACTTTTTGACCAACAATGTGACCCTGACCTTTCAATTTTGATATTGCTCAAAACTAATGGAATTCACTCCCAAATGGTGGTTTATGCTTAAATAACCCTTTTGTAAGCATAATAACACGTTTCCATTGAAAGAAACAGAAATATTCACATGTCAAGTTTTTATGCGTGCAAAATGCTTTTCAGAGCGAGAGAAGCACTTTTTGACCAACAATGTGATTTTTACCTTTCAATTTTGATGTTGCTCAAAACTAATGGAATTCACTCCCAAATGGTGGTTTATGCTTAAATAACCCTTTGTAAGCATAATAACACGTTTCCATTGAAGTAACAGAAATATTCACATGTCAAGTTTTTATGTGTGCAAATGCTTTTCAGAGCGAGAGAAGCACTTTTTGACCAACAATGTGATTCTGACCATTCAATTTTGATATTGCTCAAAACTAATGGAATTCACTCCCAAATGGTGGTTTATGCTTAAATAACCCTTTTGTAAGCATAATAACACGTTTCCATTGAAAGAAACAGAAATATTCACATGTCAAGTTTTTATGTGTGCAAAATGCTTTTCAGAGCGAGAGAAGCACTTTTGACCAACAATGTGATTCTGACCTTTCAATTTTGATATTGCTCAAAACTAATTGAATTCACTCCCAAATGGTGGTTTATGCTTAAATAACCCTTTTGTAAGCATAATAACACGTTTCCATTGAAAGAAACAGAAATATTCACATGTCAAGTTTTTATGCGTGCAAAATGCTTTTCAGAGCGAGAGAAGCACTTTTTGACCAACAATGTGATTTTTACCTTTCAATTTTGATGTTGCTCAAAACTAATGGAATTCACTCCCAAATGGTGGTTTATGCTTAAATAACCCTTTTGTAAGCATAATAACACGTTTCCATTGAAAGAAACAGAAATATTCACATGTCAAGTTTTTATGCGTGCAAAATGCTTTTCAGAGCGAGAGAAGCACTTTTTGACCAACAATGTGACTCTGACCTTTCAATTTTGATATTGCTCAAAACTAATGGAATTCACTCCCAAATGGTGGTTTATGCTTAAATAACCCTTTTGTAAGCATAATAACACGTTTGCATTGAAAGAAACAGAAATATTCACATGTCAAGTTTTTATGTGTGCAAAATGCTTTTCAGAGCGAGAGAAGCACTTTTTGACCAACAATGTGATTTCTACCTTTCAATTTTGATGTTGCTCAAAACTAATGGAATTCACTCCCAAATGGGTGGTTTATGCTTAAATAACCCTTTTGTAAGCATAATAACACGTTTCCATTGAAAGTAACAGAAATATTCACATGTCAAGTTTTTATGTGTGCAAAATGCTTTTCAGAGCGAGAGAAGCACTTTTTGACCAACAATGTGATTCTGACCTTTCAATGTTGATATTGCTCAAAACTAATGGAATTCACTCCCAAATGGTGGTTTATGCTTAAATAACCCTTTTGTAAGCATAATAACACGTTTCCATTGAAAGAAACAGAAATATTCACATGTCAAGTTTTTATGCGTGCAAAATGCTTTTCAGAGCGAGAGAAGCACTTTTTGACCAACAATGTGATTTTTACCTTTCAATTTTGATGTTGCTCAAAACTAATGGAATTCACTCCCAAATGGTGGTTTATGCTTAAATAACCCTTTTGTAAGCATAATAACACGTTTCCATTGAAAGTAACAGAAATATTCACATGTCAAGTTTTTATGTGTGCAAAATGCTTTTCAGAGCGAGAGAAGCACTTTTTGACCAACAATGTGATTCTGACCTTTCAATTTTGATATTGCTCAAAACTAATGAATTCACTCCAAATGGTGGTTTTATGCTTAAATAACCCTTTTGTAAGCATAATAACACGTTTCCATTGAAAGAAACAGAAATATTCACATGTCAAGTTTTTATGCGTGCAAAATGCTTTTCAGAGCGAGAGAAGCACTTTTTGACCAACAATGTGATTTTTACCTTTCAATTTTGATATTGCTCAAAACTAATGGAATTCACTCCCAAATGGTGGTTTATGCTTAAATAACCCTTTTGTATCATAATAACACGTTTCCATTGAAAGAAACAGAAATATTCACATGTCAAGTTTTTATGCGTGCAAAATGCTTTTCAGAGCGAGAGAAGCACTTTTTTGACCAACAATGTGACTCTGACCTTTCAATTTTGATATTGCTCAAAACTAATGGAATTCACTCCCAAATGGTGGTTTATGCTTAAATAACCCTTTTGTAAGCATAATAACACGTTTCCATTGAAAGAAACAGAAATATTCACATGTCAAGTTTTTATGCGTGCAAAATGCTTTTCAGAGCGAGAGAAGCACTTTTTGACCAACAATGTGATTTTTACCTTTCAATTTTGATATTGCTCAAAACTAATGGAATTCACTCCCAAATGGTGGTTTATGCTTAAATAACCCCTTTTGTAAGCATAATAAACACGTTTCCATTGAAAGTAACAGAAATATTCACATGTCAAGTTTTTATGTGTGCAAAATGCTTTTCAGAGCGAGAGAAGCACTTTTTGACCAACAATGTGATTCTGACCTTTCAATTTTGATATTGCTCAAAACTAATGGAATTCACTCCCAAATGGTGGTTTATGCTTAAATAACCCTTTTGTAAGCATAATAACACGTTTCCATTGAAAGAAACAGAAATATTCACATGTCAAGTTTTTATGTGTGCAAAATGCTTTTCAGAGCGAGAGAAGCACTTTTTGACCAACAATGTGATTTTTACCTTACAATGTTGATTTGCTCAAAACTAATGGAATTCACTCCCAAATGGTGGTTATGCTTAAATAACCCTTTTGTAAGCATAATAACACGTTTCCATTGAAAGTAACAGAAATATTCACATGTCAAGTTTTTATGTGTGCAAAATGCTTTTCAGAGCGAGAGAAGCACTTTTTGACCAACAATGTGATTCTGACCTTTCAATTTTGATATTGCTCAAAACTAATGGAATTCACTCCCAAATGGTGGTTTATGCTTAAATAACCCTTTTGTAAGCATAATAACACGTTTCCATTGAAAGAAACAGAAATATTCACATGTCAAGTTTTTATGCGTGCAAAATGCTTTTCAGAGCGAGAGAAGCACTTTTTGACCAACAATGTGACTCTGACCTTTCAATTTTGATGTTGCTCAAAACTAATGGAATTCACTCCCAAATGGTGGTTTATGCTTAAATAACCCTTTTGTAAGCATAATAACACGTTTCCATTGAAAGTAACAGAAATATTCACATGTCAAGTTTTTATGTGTGCAAAATGCTTTTCAGAGCGAGAGAAGCACTTTTTGACCAACAATGTGATTCTGACCTTTCAATTTTGATATTGCTCAAAACTAATGGAATTCACTCCCAAATGGTGGTTTATGCTTAAATAACCCCTTTTGTAAGCATAATAACACGTTTCCATTGAAAGAAACAGAAATATTCACATGTCAAGTTTTTATGCGTGCAAAATGCTTTTCAGAGCGAGAGAAGCACTTTTTGACCAACAATGTGATTTTACCTTTCAATTTTGATGTTGCTCAAAACTAATGGAATTCACTCCCAAATGGTGGTTTATGCTTAAATAACCCTTTTGTAAGCATAATAACACGTTTCCATTGAAAGAAACAGAAATATTCACATGTCAAGTTTTATGTGTGCAAAATGCTTTTCAGAGCGAGAGAAGCACTTTTTGACCAACAATGTGACTCTGACCTTTCAATTTTGATATTGCTCAAAACTAATGGAATTCACTCCCAAATGGTGGTTTATGCTTAAATAACCCTTTTGTAAGCATAATAACACGTTTCCATTGAAAGAAACAGAAATATTCACATGTCAAGTTTTTATTGCGTGCAAAATGCTTTTCAGAGCGAGAGAAGCACTTTTTGACCAACAATGTGATTCTGACCTTTCAATTTTGATATTGCTCAAAACTAATGGAATTCACTCCCAAATGGTGGTTTATGCTTAAATAACCCTTTTGTAAGCATAATAACACGTTTCCATTGAAAGAAACAGAAATATTCACATGTCAAGTTTTTATGCGTGCAAAATGCTTTTCAGAGCGAGAGAAGCCACTTTTTGACCAACAATGTGACTCTGACCTTTCAATTTTGATATTGCTCAAAACTAATGGAATTCACTCCCAAATGGTGGTTTATGCTTAAATAACCCGTTTGTAAGCATAATAACACGTTTCCATTGAAAGTAACAGAAATATTCACATGTCAAGTTTTTATGTGTGCAAAATGCTTTTCAGAGCGAGAGAAGCACTTTTTGACCAACAATGTGATTCTGACCTTTCAATTTTGATATTGCTCAAAACTAATGGAATTCACTCCCAAATGGTGGTTTATGCTTAAATAACCCTTTTGTAAGCATAATAACACGTTTCCATTGAAAGAAACAGAAATATTCACATGTCAAGTTTTTATGCGTGCAAAATGCTTTTCAGAGCGAGAGAAGCACTTTTTGACCAACAATGTGATTCTGACCTTTCAATTTTGATATTGCTCAAAACTAATGGAATTCACTCCCAAATGGTGGTTTATGCTTAAATAACCCTTTTGTAAGCATAATAACACGTTTCATTGAAAGAAACAGAAATATTCACATGTCAAGTTTTTATGCGTGCAAAATGCTTTTCAGAGCGAGAGAAGCACTTTTTGACCAACAATGTGACTTTGACCTTTCAATTTTGATGTTGCTCAAAACTAATGGAATTCACTCCCAAATGGTGGTTTATGCTTAAATAACCCTTTTGTAAGCATAATAACACGTTTCCATTGAAAGTAACAGAAATATTCACATGTCAAGTTTTTATGTGTGCAAAATGCTTTTCAGAGCGAGAGAAGCACTTTTTGACCAACAATGTGATTCTGACCTTTCAATTTTGATATTGCTCAAAACTAATGGAATTCACTCCCAAATGGTGGTTTATGCTTAAATAACCCTTTTGTAAGCATAATAACACGTTTCCATTGAAAGAAACAGAAATATTCACATGTCAAGTTTTTATGCGTGCAAAATGCTTTTCAGAGCGAGAGAAGCACTTTTTGACCAACAATGTGATTTTTACCTTTCAATTTTGATGTTGCTCAAAACTAATGGAATTCACTCCCAAATGGTGGTTTATGCTTAAATAACCCTTTTGTAAGCATAATAACACGTTTCCATTGAAAGAAACAGAAATATTCACATGTCAAGTTTTTATGCGTGCAAAATGCTTTTCAGAGCGAGAGAACCACTTTTTGACCAACAATGTGACCCTGACCTTTCAATTTTGATATTGCTCAAACTAATGGAATTCACTCCCAAATGGTGGTTTATGCTTAAATAACCCTTTTGTAAGCATAATAACACGTTTGAATTGAAAGAAACAGAAATATTCACATGTCAAGTTTTTATGTGTGCAAAATGCTTTTCAGAGCGAGAGAAGCACTTTTTGACCAACAATGTGATTCTTACCTTTCAATTTTGATGTTGCTCAAAACTAATGGAATTCACTCCCAAATGGTGGTTTATGCTTAAATAACCCTTTTGTAAGCATAATAACACGTTTCCATTGAAAGTAACAGAAATATTCACATGTCAAGTTTTTATGTGTGCAAAATGCTTTTCAGAGCGAGAGAAGCACTTTTTGACCAACAATGTGATTCTGACCTTTCAATTTTGATATTGCTCAAAACTAATGGAATTCACTCCCAAATGGTGGTTTATGCTTAAATAACCCTTTTGTAAGCATAATAACACGTTTCCATTGAAAGAAACAGAAATATTCACATGTCAAGTTTTTATGCGTGCAAAATGCTTTTCAGAGCGAGAGAAGCACTTTTTGACCAACAATGTGATTTTTACCTTTCAATTTTGATGTTGCTCAAAACTAATGGAATTCACTCCCAAATGGTGGTTTATGCTTAAATAACCCTTTTGTAAGCATAATAACACGTTTCCATTGAAAGTAACAGAAATATTCACATGTCAAGTTTTTATGTGTGCAAAATGCTTTTCAGAGCGAGAGAAGCACTTTTTGACCAACAATGTGATTCTGAACCTTTCAATTTTGATATTGCTCAAAACTAATGGAATTCACTCCCAAATGGTGGTTTATGCTTAAATAACCCTTTTGTAAGCATAATAACACGTTTCCATTGAAAGAAACAGAAATATTCACATGTCAAGTTTTTATGTGTGCAAAATGCTTTTCAGAGCGAGAGAAGCACTTTTTGACCAACAATGTGATTCTGACCTTTCAATTTTGATATTGCTCAAAACTAATGGAATTCACTCCAAATGGTGGTTTATGCTTAAATAACCCTTTTGTAAGCATAATAACACGTTTCCATTGAAAGAAACAGAAATATTCACATGTCAAGTTTTTATGCGTGCAAAATGCTTTTCAGAGCGAGAGAAGCACTTTTTGACCAACAATGTGATTTTACCTTTCAATTTTGATGTTGCTCAAAACTAATGGAATTCACTCCCAAATGGTGGTTTATGCTTAAATAACCCTTTTGTAAGCATAATAACACGTTTCCATTGAAAGAAACAGAAATATTCACATGTCAAGTTTTTATGCGTGCAAAATGCTTTTCAGAGCGAGAGAACCACTTTTTGACCAACAATGTGACCCTGACCTTTCAATTTTGATATTGCTCAAAACTAATGGAATTCACTCCCAAATGGTGGTTTATGCTTAAATAACCCTTTTGTAAGCATAATAACACGTTTCCATTGAAAGAAACAGAAATATTCACATGTCAAGTTTTTATGCGTGCAAAATGCTTTTCAGAGCGAGAGAAGCACTTTTTGACCAACAATGTGATTTTTACCTTTCAATTTTGATGTTGCTCAAAACTAATGGAATTCACTCCCAAATGGTGGTTTATGCTTAAATAACCCTTTTGTAAGCATAATAACACGTTTCCATTGAAAGTAACAGAAATATTCACATGTCAAGTTTTTATGTGTGCAAAATGCTTTTCAGAGCGAGAGAAGCACTTTTTGACCAACAATGTGATTCTGACCTTTCAATTTTGATATTGCTCAAAACTAATGGAATTCACTCCCAAATGGTGGTTTATGCTTAAATAACCCTTTTGTAAGCATAATAACACGTTTCCATTGAAAGAAACAGAAATATTCACATGTCAAGTTTTTATGTGTGCAAAATGCTTTTCAGAGCGAGAGAAGCACTTTTTGACCAACAATGTGATTCTGACCTTTCAATTTTGATATTGCTCAAAACTAATTGAATTCACTCCCAAATGGTGGTTTATGCTTAAATAACCCTTTTGTAAGCATAATAACACGTTTCCATTGAAAGAAACAGAAATATTCACATGTCAAGTTTTTATGCGTGCAAAATGCTTTTCAGAGCGAGAGAAGCACTTTTTGACCAACAATGTGATTTTTACCTTTCAATTTTGATGTTGCTCAAAACTAATGGAATTCACTCCCAAATGGTGGTTTATGCTTAAATAACCCTTTTGTAAGCATAATAACACGTTTCCATTGAAAGAAACAGAAATATTCACATGTCAAGTTTTTATGCGTGCAAAATGCTTTTCAGAGCGAGAGAACCACTTTTGACCAACAATGTGACCCTGACCTTTCAATTTTGATATTGCTCAAAACTAATGGAATTCACTCCCAAATGGTGGTTTATGCTTAAATAACCCTTTTGTAAGCATAATAACACGTTTGCATTGAAAGAAACAGAAATATTCACATGTCAAGTTTTTATGTGTGCAAATGCTTTTCAGAGCGAGAGAAGCACTTTTTGACCAACAATGTGATTTCTACCTTTCAATTTTGATGTTGCTCAAAACTAATGGAATTCACTCCCAAATGGTGGTTTATGCTTAAATAACCCTTTTGTAAGCATAATAACACGTTTCCATTGAAAGTAACAGAAATATTCACATGTCAAGTTTTTATGTGTGCAAAATGCTTTTCAGAGCG